>NW_017307589.1:350971-354181 GCF_000935625.1 Nanorana parkeri | reverse complement strand
ACGCTACACAGGTATAGAAAGAAGAAAGTTGCATTAGGCTTTTGATGGAAAGAAGCAGTAAGGGATAAGAGGGTTTAAAGGAAAGTGAAATGTAATGGTTTTCTCAAGTCCCCCTCCATTCGAAGTTCCGGACTGAGGATATGTGTATAAAATTGTGCTGGATGTCAACTATTAATGGACCCTTTTTTTGTGACAAATACAAATTATATCTGGACATGTCTCTACAGTCTGCAGACCCCATTACTTTATTCTACATAAACTGACCCTCCCACAGACTGTTTTAGAATCCTACTGGACATTAGAAAAATGTGAGCAATCATCTGATTAATTCAGAACCCCACCAAGCTCAAAGTCCAGCAGTTCCACTGTTCTACCTACAGAATGGGTACATATTTAGACTATTTAATTTATTACCTCTTCTACTGGAAATTGTAGTCGCCTGGTTGCCATGCTAATCCAGTGGCTTCAATATTTCTGAATAACTGACCAGCAAAAGAAGTATAGAATTCTGAGCAAAAACTGGTGGACTTCGTGCTATTAGCAACCAAGCAGACTATAGCTCATTCATTGAAAATGAAACTATTCCTTATGATGAATTTAAGCAGCACATGCAGGGGTTTGTGAATGAACACCTTTCTAGTGTCCTTACTGATTCCTAAAAGAAATTTAGAAAGATCTGGATGCCCTGGTTCTCTATTGCCCGCCCTGCTTTGGACCATACAACACTTACCTTTCCTTGATGGCCTCGGCACCCTCTTTTACCTCTTCTGAGGTAGCTGCTCAACTTTCACCCTCTCTACAACTGTTTTGTTTCTTTCTTCTTAGCGCTTTTAATCTTGTTTTCTCTCTTTTTGCCTGTTCTCCCTGTTTCTTTATTTTTCTTTTACTATCCTTCTTCTGTCCTTCCACCCCCTCTACAGACTCTTGGTTTATTGATCCTCTACCATCTGGTTGCCACAATGGTCACCCGGAGAACACTGTATGTTCAGCCCTTCCCACCCTGCGTAGAAAATTATTATTTCTAAGGTTGGAGAACAAAATCACAGGATCAGATATGTGGATCCAACAGCCATCAGATGCACACCTGCAGTACTGCACACTTCTCACCCTATTCCATCCTGTAGTGTCCGTGTTTAGTATTTCACTTCTACAACTATACTTTCTTGACCTGCTACATCTGGAAATTATCTATATGGAACTCTTATAGGTGAGCTGTCGGGATAAAAAAAGAAACAGCTAGCTCCCCAGTGCCTCTCTAGGCTGCCTCTCATTTTTCAGCATTTTCTGAAGACTTAAGGGAGTGATAGGATAGCCGTCAGATAATTTACAATGTTAAATGTGAGTTGATGCTGCTAACAATCAGTTTTAGAGGGCCCCCTTCCTTGTGTATTGTAGGGAGTCCAAAGAGGCATGGTGTAGCTTCCTTGAGATAGAGATGGTGGCACAAAGTACAATTAATGGCTTTTACCTTTTATAGCTGTTGTAAACAGTCTATCACCTTTGCCCTGTAAAAGCTAGTGGGTTCCTTCTTTAGTAGGCCATATGTATTGACATCACTTAGAAGACCGATCACCTTAGAATGAATAATGACCACGGTGCATATAATTCCATTTTAACATCTCTACCATGGTGATCTGACAACAAATCACTTCTTTAGCAAAGTAAATTGGGGATTTAACACCGCAGACTTCCTGACACCAAAGATGGGATTACAGTATGTAACTAGAACATGGCAGTGGCAAAACTTTTACACCTCCCATCCTGTTCTTGGAGAATCAAAATCTACACATTCCGTGGAGACTGGATTAATATATATGTGCTATCTGTGTGGTTATAAATGACACTTGTTAGAACTGATAAAATGGCTATGAGAAGCCACAAAGCAACTTCAACATTAAAGAACAAGTCCAGTTGGATGTGACTAACTGCTATTATCTTGGCCAAACATTCTGGTTTTTTTTACATTCACCAATTTCCACACTACACTGTCTAAATATAGTATTCTCATAATCTCTTATGCCTCTGCTCATGTAATTAGCTCACTGATTTTTTCTAGAGCTCAAAGTTCATTTATCCTCAACTATTTCCTTATGGTTTATGTGGCCATGTGATTATAACATGCACCTTGGTGCTCACTTTTGGTATATGATAAGCACAGAGGCAAGTCAGAATCCGCAAGGAATCTTTACAATGTATATGCTTTTCTATGCTTCAACTTAAAACTTTTTATTGCTCAACAAAACAGTTTTTTTTTTGGTTTTCTAAAATTTAAAACACCAAATGCTGATTTCCCAATAGCAATTCATATTTATGTATTAGCTTTGAAAATGAATACCTGTTTGTGATTTATTAAATCTGAATTGTGAACTCCAAATTGTGAACTCCAGCCAAACAGCTTAATGCATGGTGAAACACAAAGGGGGCTGTTTTACCCACCATAGGATTTGTATTTCCATCTATCTAGTTCTCAGATAAACAAAGCTTTTTCACACAGCACAGCTCTGTCTGAGCAGGAGAGGAGACCAGATTTTTCTCTGCTCCAGTTAAGTAGTTAATTAATACTTACAGATCATATGTATGTGACTTTAAATGATCCATAGTACAACTACATGTTATGTACTATGGATCATGGTTTAATCTTGAGCTATTAAGATCCATAAACATCAGAATGTTTACATGCTGAAGAGTGATAGAAGAAAGATCAGGTGCAAGACTTTGCCCAATCAGGGCACAGAGAACAGTGAGAGCCATGATTGGGCAAAGTCATGATGACCTAATCATTGCTCACCCCGTTACAACTGTAAACAGTTGGGCAGAGCTAGCTGTCACTGCTAGCTCCGCCCAAATCTTTATATGTAAACGGCATCTGTCAAAATGCCATTATGCTGCGGGTGAACAGGACGGCGGTCGTCGTTTTTTAAAAATTATTATTTCTATTTATTTTTTTTGTTTTATTGTTTATTTAGTTGAGTCATACACTTGTCTTTTTTTTCAAATAAAGGATTTTTTCAAAACTCTGGCCTCTTTTTTACAATTGTATTTAACTCTTTAGTGAATGGGTAAGGGTACAAGTACCCCTTACTCATTCACAAGGGGGGACCACATCTTAGTGCACCTTTATTAAAGGGGGTACCCTGATTTGAATAAGCCCCCTGCTTACACCCTACTCCACAACCAATGCCCCAGGGCTTGTGGGGAAGAGGCCCTTGT
>NW_017307589.1:327695-350422 GCF_000935625.1 Nanorana parkeri | reverse complement strand
TATATATATTTGTAACACACCACCTTGGACAGGAAAATGTACCTGCAATATTTTGTCTGACACAGCACACCACAATGCAAGGTAGTGTGATACGCTACTTTGCAACTCAGGTGTGTTGGGATGCCATTCAATATAAATGCCACTGCAGGGCACCAATGCATATAGTGTGTGTTATTGTAATTCATATTTTTAGGAAACAGCCATAGAATAGAAAAACCTCTCTCCTTCCAGCACCCTTGCTCTCTGTGTGGAAGCAGTGGTCTCTCTGCAGAGATTCAGCAGGCTGCTGAGTCAGAAATAGAGCTCTACAATTAGCAGGGATAATGATTTTTGCTGACTGCAGAGCACTAGCTCTGACTGTGACTCTGACTAGCAGGGGACCTAAGCAGAGAACACTGATTTCACACAGTAAGTAAAAGTTCTTTTCAGCATGCTGCTGGCAGAGAACAGGAGTTTTTACTCAAACTGTAGCTACTTTCAAAAGAAAATGAACTGTAACACTTTGACCACCTTTTGTTTTGATGCACCAGCAATGTATTTATCTTATTTAAAATGAACATTCAGTTGGGCTTTAATGGTTAGGGTGAGGGTCAGTAATAACTTCTAGGATCAAGTTGGGTGGTAAGCATTGCATTTAGGGACTGGGTTAGAGGTTAACCATTACACAGTAGGGGATGATAAAGGTTTATTTACTTAACTGTTAGAGTCAGCCTAAAGCTAAAGAAGACTTTACACTTGTTTTCAGCCTCAAGACAGAGAACTATCAGTGCTGAAAACCAATATAGACTAAATGGCCACTTTATTAGGTACACCTTGCTAGTACCGGGTTGGACCCCTTTTGTCTTCAGAACTGCTTTCATTCTTCGTGGCATAGATTCAACAAGGTGATGGAAACATTCCTTAGAGAGTTTGGTCCATACTGACATGACTGCACCACACAGTTGCTGCAGATTTGTCGGCTGCACACCCATGATGCGAAGCTCCACCAGCCTGAACCATTGATACAAGGTAAGATGGATCTATGCTTTCATGTTGGTTACATTAAATTCTGACCCGACCATCCGAATGTTGCAACAGAAATCGAGACTCATCAGACCAGCCAACATTTTACCAATCTTCTAATTTACAATTTTGGTGAGCCTGTGTGAATTGTAACCTCCGTTTCCTGTTCTTAGCTGACAGGAGTGGCACTTGGTGTGGTCTTCTGTGGCTGTAGCCCATCTGCTTCAAGGTTCAATGTGTTGTGTGTTCAAAGATGGAATTCTGCATACCTCGGACGTAACGAGTGGTTGTTTGAGTTACTGTTGCCTTTCTATCAGCTTGAACCAGTCTGTCCATTCTCCTCTGACCTCTGACATCAACAAGGTGATTTTTGCCCAGAGAGCTGCCACTCACTGGATATTTTCTCTTTTTCAGACCATTCTCTGTAAACCCGAGAGATGGTTGTGTATGAAAATCTCAGTAGAACAGCAGTTGCTGAAATACTCAAACTAGCCCGTCTTGCACCAACAACCATGATAGGTTAAAAGTCACTTAAATCACCTTTCTTCCCAATTCTGATACTCGGTTTGAACTTCAGCAGACCATCTTAACCATGTGTACATGCCTAAATGTATTGAGTTACTGTCATGTGATTGGCTGATTAGATATTTGTGTTAATGAGCATTTGAAGAGGTGTACCTAATACAGCAGCCAGTGAGTGTACATCACAAGATTTTGTTCATTTTGTACCTGTTGTTTGGCATTGACTATTGCTGCTAAGCTTATTTTTAATCGGTTTTTCCAAGTCTTTCTCCAGCTCTGTTTTGCCCAACCATGTTCCATTTAGTATATAAAGTACACTGCTATTACACCACCCCAGGTCCAGTTGTAAATCTGCCCATGAGTTAACTCCAATGGCTAACAAACTGTGTTAATGCAGATAAAGACTTGACTGCCAGTAGACACATATTACCTTAGCAACTCTGGCAGTCATTAGTATGATTTTAAGATCTAAGATCATTCTTTTGTGGATATTGACACTAGGAGCAACTGAGAATATATATTCCATACATTGGTACTGTGTTTTAGTTGTGCTAATGGGTTCATGTAATGATAAGGTCAACCAGCAGATGTTTCAGGTCGTTCAGCTCCATTATAACTCAGGTTGCTACAGTGACTTAAAGGAGAACTATGAGGTGAGTGCTTTTCACTCATCCTCATAGTTCTAGCCGACCTGTGACAATGAAACTGTCACAGGTCGGCTCAGTAGATCGGGAAGTGAGCGAACACATACCGGCGTTCGCTCACTTCTCGATCCTGTCATGGCTCTCTGCCGTGACAGGGGAGGGACTGAATTCCCCCTCCCCGCTCCTCCAGCACTGACTGGTGGAACGGACGGGGTAGGGCGTGGGTACAGCTGGCTCTGCCTCTAGATAGGCAGAGCCAGCTGTCACTCATGCAGCTGGGCGGATCCAGACACAATTGTCGGGATCCGCTTCAGCTGCGGCATCTCAGTATACCGCGAGCTGTATACTGAGCTTAGGGTGACGGGAGGACGCTAGTTTGTGTCCTCCCGTTACCTAAGGAGAACTATGGGGAAAAGCCCTAACCCCATAGTTCTCCTTTAATACAATTTAAAAGTTTTCACCTGCTGACATTTAAGTTTACCTTTCTTAATGATGCTTCATGTTATACCCATATTTGACAGGATGTGGTAATGGAGAAGCTACATGTCCCATCAGCCACCACAGCATTAGTTCCCAATGGGGTACAAGTGCGGTGACATCACGGCACTTGTAGTCCATTTACACTTGCTGCAGTCCATGCTACTGAATGCAGGGGCATGACTTCAAATCATGGGGCCCCATAGCAAAACTTTGGTGCCCCAGCTAACTCTGCAGCAGCTGGCAGTGTTAACTGTAACAATACATGTCATTCATCTTAGCATAAAGTATGCACCATGAACAGGCAGCAAGAGAGCTGTCAGCATAGTTAGTACACTACTAGGGAGCAGTGCTGGGGATAAATGTTAGAGTAGTACTAATATTAATAACAATAATTATATTTTACATTGTGATAAAATGATTAATGCTCTTATACACACTTACTCTTCAATCCTAATATAAACTTTAAACTCGAGCTTCATTAAACTTTATTGTAGAGCCACAATCCTCAGCCCTTCTATAACATATGGGATATATGACGGCATTAGGCATAAATGGTTAATTTCAGTCTGTACAAGAAGGTCAGGAGACAATAAATCTACACTGCTAAGACAGATAACCAAATACTTCTTACTGCATGGAGGGAGATCTATGACTAGACCTGGGTGGGCAACTCTGGCCCTCCAGCTGTTGTGGAACTACAACTCCCATAAGGCATTGCAAGACTGACAGTTACAGGCATGAATCCCAGTGTCAGAAGCATATTGGAATTGGTAGTTAAAGCACAGCTGGAGGGCCAGAGCTGCCCACCCCTGGACTAGACGATCCTGAGGTCTGACTTTAGCCCTTCTATACTAGAAACCTCACTGTTTAGTCTTCCTATCTAGCCCCCCTAATAGGACCCCCTCCTACCCCAGAGCCCAAAGCAGCCACATGGGCTGCTATGGCTAATATTTCATCACCGAATGTGGGTACCTGGACGGTAGAAGTAGTCTGCAGGGGCCAGAGCATTGCATCTGTGATCCACTGATTGTGGTTGTAAAGCTTTACTGGCTCCTATGCAAAAAAATAATAAATGCATATTTTTTCTTTCCTGAAGAAGTGTCCATGTATTATTTATCATTAATATTATTATTAGAATTTCCCCTTGCCTTGTTTGCTGCTAGCACTGTGTGGACCACCAGACCTGCACATAACAGTCACAGCAAATTATACAGATGCTTCAGCATTCTTAAGAAACCTAATCTGGAAAGGCAAATGCGATCTATTGATATAACTTACAGTATATCATTATAGTGAAAGTCTATTGTGTGTCAGTTGATATTATTATGTATTCTCGGTGGAAGACGCCAGTGAAGGTTTGCCTGCTGCATCAGTTGGTCTCAGCTCCTTGCCAGCTTGCTTTCTATGGACGTCAAAGGTTTGTCATCCTCTGGTCCCATGCAGCGTTACGCCAGGAACATCTCCAGGTTATGATGCCCATGTGAGCAGCAGAAACACGTTTTCTCCAGCCCTGGAAGCCAGCCCCAACATCTCTGCTGTCTCCTCCTCTTATATCAAGCCCACCCCTTTCTCCAGCATTCAGTCAGCCTGTACAGCATTGAGCATCCTACATCATCCTCTGCACACCTGTCACCATCGCCAGTCCTTCTACCGGCAGGTCAGCGGACGGAGCCAAGTGCTGCATGCTCACCGACAAGCCTGATCTCATTCATGTGCTCCAGCCATCATCACTACGGTACATCTAAGATGTTCTGCTGAGCCTTGCTAAAGGTAACGACTATGCCCTCTTCTAGACAGCGATCCCTCAATGTTGGGGCATGCTTGCAAAATAGACTCCCATATATTGTATTGCTGATGTATCATTGTAGCATGACTGTTGGGGGTGGCATGCAATGACAATTGTAGCGTTCATGTATTTATAATCTATAAAGAGAATAGTTGTGATTTAAGATGACCTTTGAGCTGTCATCTGCACAGCGCGTAGTTTCAGCACCATGGACAGAGGTAGCCGGCAGATCGGCTTACTGTGCACACGCTGTGCAGGTGAATCCTTGTAGGTTGTAGGTGAATCCTTCTAATCTGTTCTCCTTCTTTTCCAGGCACCCATCCACTGGAGAGATGAATGAAAGCCTTAATGAAAACGATACCAGCTTCTCTCTTCCCTGGATCCAGACTAGCGATGTCAATGCTTCTCTGGAGTTGTCTGCTTTCTTCTCTATTTTTACCATCAACCCTTGGGATATTATGTTGTGCATCTCTGGGACCATCATCGCCTGTGAGAATGCTATAGTGGTGGCTATTATCTTTTACACCCCAACGCTGAGAACCCCCATGTTCGTGCTCATCGGAAGCCTAGCTACTGCAGATCTCCTGGCTGGCTTTGGTTTGATCCTCAATTTTGTGTTCCAGTATGTGATCCAGTCAGAGACTATTAGCCTTATCACCGTGGGGTTCCTGGTGGCCTCTTTCACTGCCTCTGTCAGCAGTTTGCTGGCCATCACGGTTGACCGGTACCTGTCACTCTACAATGCACTGACTTACTCTTCAGAGAAGACAATCCTCTGGATACATCTCATGCTTGTGGTCACCTGGGGGGTGTCAATATGTTTAGGACTCCTTCCAGTGCTGGGCTGGAACTGCCTAGATGACATCTCCTCTTGCAGCATTGTCAGACCTCTGACCAAAAGTAATGTGACTCTGTTATCCACCTCCTTCTTTGTCATATTTATTTTGATGCTGCATCTTTACATCAAAATCTGCAAAATAGTTTGCAGGCATGCTCACCAGATAGCACTACAGCAACATTTCTTGGCAGCATCCCACTATGTAGCCACTAAAAAGGGAGTCTCTACCCTGGCCATTATTCTTGGGACATTTGGGGCCAGTTGGTTGCCTTTTGCTATTTACTGTGTGGTAGGAGACCAAGACTATCCCTCGGTGTATACGTACGCCACACTTTTACCTGCCACTTACAACTCCATGATCAACCCTATCATCTACGCCTATAGAAACCACGAAATACAAAGATCCATGTGGGTCCTTTTCTGTGGCTGCTTTCAATCCAAAGTGTCCTTTCGATCTAGATCGCCCAGTGATGTTTAAGAAGAGACATTTTTACTGATAGCACTACACAAATGACAATCTAGTGAATTAATAGTGCCTGCTATGGACTTCTAGGTTTATGTTGTGTACTTGTTGAGAAGAGACTTTAAAACATTAGCACTTTACATGTGGGAATGGTCCAACTGAGTCTTTTGGAACAATGTGGATGTCTCCTACACAACTCATGTGAAGTGAATACGTCCAATGGTCGCTTCAATATCGCACTTTATTTCAGCTGCTGTACTGCCAAAACAGTGTTGCGTTTTTAGGACTGAATGAGATGGAAATACTTTGTGTGACTATGTGTGTGTGTGTATATTCGTTAATGTGATAAAATATTTTGCCACGAATGCTGAAAACTTTTGTACCCAACGAAATAAAAGTCGTTGAAATGTAGCTATTGCTCTTTGGGGTTTTTATTCAATAGAACCTGCATGGATTTCTGTATTGTGATTGCTGCATTGAGGATTATATGGTTAATGTGAATCTCTAGCCAAAACGTTTTTCATCTTGAAAATTGAATGGTTAGAACCACTGCAATGTTTTTATTTCTAGTTTGGTCCCATTAGACAGTTTTCTCTTTAAAGAGGGACTCCAGGAATCTAAAAAATTAACCCTTGCATTGGGGCTACCCCCTCACTGCAAGGGTTAGCTACTCATTTTGGTCTAGGGGTACAAATAAAGAAGATATACTCACCTGATCCTTGGTCCGTCTGGCTGCTAGACCAGTCAGTCCTCGTAGCGCCTTCTCCTCTGGACTCTGGCAGTCTAAGCCCCACTGATGTCATCACGTCTAATGCAGGTCCATTCACACATACCAGCCGCAGTGGAAGATGAGAGAGGTGAATGCTACCACCACAGGACCAAGGATCAGGTGAGTATATCTTCTTTATTATGGCCCCTAGACCAAAACAAGCAGTTAACCCTTGCAGTGCAGGGGTAGCCCCACTGTAAGAGTTAATTTTTTTAATCACTGGAGTTCCTCTTTAAAATCAAGAAAACTCCTTCTTGGACAGCTGTCACCAGAACAGGTACCCCCATTAAGATATTCACCTCTATAGTTTGGTGACAACAAAAAAAAGACAGTGGTCAACAAGCCAAACAGAAACGGCAAATTTCCCTTTACAAATTATATATATATATATATATTTATTAGGCACAGGCAACACAAAACCAGATGGAGCGCCAACTTTTCCCTACTCAAGCCAGAATTAGAAAATAAGGTTTTGGCTATAGAGATGCACTTTAATTAGGACTGATGCTACAAATTGATTGAGGTAGACAACTGCTGTGTGTTTTTGTATAGCCTAAGGGCATATAATGACACACACACAGGCCCTCTTTTCCTAGGAGAGTTTATTTCAAAGCAATTACTTTTCCTTTGCCCTTTTAGCAGACGCTTCTTATTAGGATGCACAATATACATCATAGCATGAAACAGCCCTTAGCCTGAAGCTTTAGCAGGTTTAGCACACTCCAGAGATGCTGCCAGCGTTTATTGTGGTGATCCCTATGATTGGGCTTTACGTCAGAGCACTTGCAGCAAAAAAAGTAGTGCTTTCATTTTCTAAGTGAGCAGCGATCTGCATGGATACCTGAGCAGAATACCATTAACGCCCACACTACAGCTAGGAGACACAGCCACTCTGTTACTGGGCTGCTTCTGGCTAGCAGACGTCTCCATTGAGGACATGTACACCCATGATAGGCTGTTTTCACTTGCCACGGTGGCCAAGGTGCATACTGCTAGTCTAGTCTCTCAATCCAGATAATAAAGCCAGTTACTATCTTGTACTTTAAAGGGCCCCTACAGATGGTCAAAGGTGCTTAGTACTAGTCTAAACTCACAAATGAGATAATAAAGCCTGCTTCTAGTTTTTGTGTTTTTTTGTGCTCCCTTCAGCAACACTAATTACAATGTTATTAAATGAAGGTAATTCGGTGGGTAACTGCAACACACATGTTGTTTGTAGATACAAGTCTTGCTAACCTAAGTTTCTGAAATACAAATGTAACAATCATTTCCTGAAGTTTTAATTAGAAAAGTCTGCAAAAATATCAAAAATGTTACACATCTTTTAGTTGTAAAGAAAACATTTCCTGAAAGAAACATTTTGGTTACTATTGCTGACTTACCATTCTGAAAATGCTAGTGCATGGGTATTATAATGGCTTTATGGCCTTGAATTTCCGGAGACTTTAGAGAAAAACTCCAGGAATGTAAAAAGTTAACCTTTGCAGTGTGGCTATCCCTATGCTGCAAGGGTTGACTGCTGATTTTGGTCTAGAGCTTAAACAAAAAATACTTACCTGATGCCAGCTGCTAGACCGTTCCCCACAGCCTTTAAGCCCCTAAGATGTCATCAAATCTAATGCTGGTCCATTCACTTGCATTAGTCGTGTTGACGCCAAGGGACAGCTGCAGCAGAAGAGGAGAGAGGTGAACTCACGCCACAGGACTGAATATCAGGTGAGTATATCTTCTGTATTCTGTTCCCTAGACCAAAATGAGTAGTTAACACTTACAGTGTGGGGAGAGGCGCACTGCAAGGGTTAACTTTTTACATTCCTGGAGTCCTTCTTTAAGTCACTGTCCCCGAACAACAGATAAGGACTTCTTGCTTTTCTGTGACTCTCCTGACATTCAGACTTGTTCTGGTTGAGTGAAATAAAAAGTATGCTGCATTATTTTCACATTATGATTTAAGACCATGCTATAACAGAGGGTCAGCTTCATGGAGGCTTTTTTTTTTTGTCTGAGCCCAAAGTTCAGACCTAAATAAACCACATGGGAAGTAAAGCTGGTTGGTGCTATCTCCTACTCTAAGTTAATATGTAATGTAATCCTCTCAGGATGACAATATTGATTTCTAGCCTCATTCTTCAAGTCAGTCATTGAAACCTTTTGTAGACTTTAATTGTGAGAGCACATTCTCAAAAGGTATCTCCTTGTGCAAATACAGAGCCTGCAAATTTCCTAGTTAACCTTTCAGCATTAAAGAAGAAAGCTTCTTAAATATAATAAAATGTTGTAATATTATGGTCTTAGTGGATTTACTTTCATTTGGGAAGGCTATGTTGTAAGATGTAGAAATGTTCTAGACTCTTGAACATTATTATTATTATTTAGTACAGTGGCCCCAATAGACACCATCATATGATGTATAAACTCTTTCCCAATACAGACATGACATGCTGTTTTCAGAGATAAGTAACAACATGTTGTTTGGCCTACAGAAGCCTTGAAAATGATTATTAATGGGGATGCTTGGAGAGTTAAGCAATCATTTTCTTCGTTTAGTAGTAACATTTTCTGCATCAGACACACTTCATAACCTAATACATGTAAATTAAATATTGCTTACTGGAGGGAACATAAGATACTCTAGGTGTCAATATTTTCAGATATATTTATTTAATGTGGTTATTTTGCTCTGCCTTCACACTGGTTATACTTGAAGTTGCAGCCCAAGAATAAATAAATATTATATCTATATAACAGGTCTTCCCTAGAAACAAGCTAGAGAAAAATCTAAAGTCAAAGCAGGAACAAGAAAAAAGGAACAGGTTACATTTGCTGACTTTCTTGATTTGTATATATATATATATAATTAATAAGCTACTTTGTATCAAAAGTGCCCAAATATTTAAAAATTCAGGTCAAGTGGAACATTACACTTGTGACATAGGGGTGAAAGCTAGTGGACATCTTTATAACTAATGATGCCTTAAGGGCTAAATTTACCTTTTGGACCATGTTTCATGTTACACCAATATTCAGGGTGTAACGAGAAAAACATGGTCACATATTTTTTTAAAAGTGGACTTTACCTTTAAAATATTCCTCAGTGTTTTTAAACCAGTGACTTCCAATAACTTCATTGTACATCCAATGCACAGGCATACAGAGGATCCTGTGCCTTTGCTCTTTAAAAAACAATCCATCTCAGACTAATATCAGTTTTTCAGTAGATGCTGGAGTGCGGAATCATTCACTAGATTCTTATCTTTCTTGGGGACTCTAAAGTTGCCCATACACCTAGATGATTATCTGCAGATTTTCTATTGTCAGATGGAAAAAGTGCAACAGATTCCTCCATCTACGCTAAACCATGTGGATGGAGGAATCTCCCACTGGGCCAAGCTTCAGTATCTTGCTAGTCGGCCCCGCTGGCTCTCAAAACACCTGAACAATGCCTGCATCCAATCAGATTGTTCAGGTATTTTGAGAGCCAACGAGGCCAACTAGGAAGATACTGAAGCTTGGCCCAGCGGGAGTTTCCTCCATCCGCACAGTTTAGCGTAGATGGAGGAATCTGTTGCACTTTTTCCATCTGACCCTAGAAAATCTGCAGATAATCTATAGGTGTATGGCCAGCTTAAATGTGACCTATACCCTTGATTTCCCAGGTTCAACCTTGCCCCCATAGTTCTGTTCAATTTTGTATTTACTGTACTTCCAATTAAAGAGATTGCAGCAGAATGATAATTCTCCTGATGCAGCAAGAGGAGATAAGACATCATTTTGGGAAAAGGCTGGTGAATCTTGTTCCCAAAGTCCCTAACAACTGTAAGAAGCCAGAAGGGTCATCAGCAAATGAACAAAATGTTAGTTGTGGGTGGTCTGATCCCATCAGCTGGTAGAACCATAATCCCTTATTCAGCAGCAGAAACAAGCGCCTCCTTTTTATACCAATAGTTTCAGAATTCATAGATACAAACAGAAATCAGGTGTGCACTGGGGGACTGTACAACCTGGTAAAAACCAGAGAATGTTTAAGGTGTGGTAGCTACTTTTTAGTGGCTAATGTGAAGATGGCGAATGTGCTGCCAGATCTCTTCATAGTATTAAACCTGTGCATTTACCTGACCAAAAAACCTTTATCTTCCCCACGCTACTGAAATGTTTTCCTTTTTTTTGCAGTCTGTGTCCCTTCTGGGGAGATTTTCCTGCTCTGTCTGCCAGCTTAGAAAGTCTAGGAGTCTAGTCAAGGAAGAGAGGGTGGATCCTTTAGTCAGATAGGGGGAGCCACATAAAATATTTCAGAATTGGGACCTTTTAAATCGATGAAGCTGAGACAGAGTAGTAAGCAGAAAAGTTTGGAATTGCCAAACCAGTTTTAAGAATCTATAAAAAAAAAAAAAAAACTGAAGGAAAACAATCCTTATCGCAAATGGATACCAAAACCATTATGTGACCTATGCATTCCTTCTATCCTTCTTTAGTTTAGTATATGTATATAAGGATGGGCTCGGGCATGTTTGCAGCTCCACGTGCCGAGCCCGCCAGGAAGCTGACAGCGCGCAGCGCCAATCACAGGTACAGAGACATTTTCCTGGTCCGCAGATGCAGAGATTGGAGCTGCGGACACGCCAGAGCCCATCCTTATATGTATAGTCTCCTGATGGGGAGATTTATCTTCACTTCCTGTCCCAGAAATGCAACAGCAAGTGAGTGGAAATCTCCCCAGCTGTCACTGAAACAGGTGGAAAGACTAAAGGTGCCCATACACTGTGCGATTATCTCACGATAATCGCGGGAAATCCTGCGATCGTACGATAATCACAAAGTGTACGGAAGGTGTGCGACCGTTTTTACTGTACGGTCGCACGTTTTTGTCTAAGGAGCATGTTCGAAAACCAGCCGTAAATCTTACGATTTTCGGCTGGTTTGTGGCATGCTCGGGAGACAAATGCCGAACGGGCCGGTGTGCGCGCACTGTGCGTTCAGCATTGCGGTCATCGGAAGCCCGCCCCTCAGGGGGGCGGGCATGCGATGATCGCAAGTACGATCTGCCTGTCCTGCCTGCCTGTCGTACGTTTTTTCAATTACTTTACAACCATCGCAAGACTAAGGTCTTGCGATGGTTGTAAAGTGTATGGCCACCTTTACCCTCTAACATTTTGGATTTTCCCCCTCGTTTTCTGTTTCGATAACAAGCGCCACTAGGACAAACAGAGAGGGTAAATCTCCACAGTAGGATCACAGACAGAAATACAATCTTGACAGAGGGTCCAATTTTCCCACTCTTTCCAAAAATAAAAAGGTTTGTTTACTTTACATGATTTTTTATTTTTATGACTGAGCCTGTGGTATGTCAGACCTCTGCAGAGAGACCACTGTTCCCACACAGAGAGCAAGGCTTTCTTTACATCATCCTGATAGGAAACAGGATTTTCTACTTGGGATGTGGCTGATTTCTAAAAGGTGCCCATACACCTTGCGATTATCGTATAATAATCGCGGGAAATCCCGCGATCGTACAATAATCACAAGGTGTATGGAAGGCGTGCGACCGTTTCTACTGTGCGGTCGCACGCAGTAGCGTAACTAGTGACCTCAGGGCCCCATGCAAGAATCCCATGAAGGGCCCCCCCCCCAAGAAGACATTTTTAAACAAAATTAGACAAGGAAATAAAAAAAAACCCACTGTCCTCTTTCATCTCCCCCTTCTTGTCCCCAGCGACCCCATGTCACCTTCGTTGATACTTCCAGCTCCCTGTCTCGGTCTCCCCCTTCGTGTACGCAGCACTCGGCACTCGGCGGCAGTTCTGTGTGATGAGGGGGCGGGGATTACACCGCTCCCTCTCATTGGCTGCTGCCCGGCTGGATGATGCTTCACGCTGCGCCCGGAACAAGATGAGGGGAGCAGCGTGAAGCATGTAGGGCCCAGGACGGGAGGAAGAGGTCCCGGGACTGGTAATCAGCGGTCACCAGTGGCCCCTTCCTCCTGTCCTGGGCCCCCTCCAAGTGGCCGAACTCCAGGGCCCGGTCGCGGCCGCGACCTCTGCGACCCTGGTAGTTCCGCCACTGGTCATACGACTTTCGTCTTACGAACATGTTTCGAAACCAGACGAAAATCATACGATTTTCGGCTGGTTTGTAGCGTGCTTGTAAGATAAATGCCGCACGGGCCGGTGTGCGCAAGCGCACACTGCCTGTTCAGCATTGCGGTCATCGGAAGCCCGCCCCAAAAGTCTTGCGATGGTTGTAAGGTGTATGGGCACCTTAAAGCAAAGAGACTGTAAAAGGTGCCCATACACCTTACAACCATCGCAAGACAAAAGTCCACATGCAGACACCGCTGGATCGGAAGTGCCTGCAAGAAGAGAGGAGTCAGCGCTGGATCAGAGAGCCGCCGCACCGCTGGAGGGACAGATGAAAACATCAGGAAAGAAGAAGAGGAAGATCGGATTAAAAGACATCATTTAAGGTAAGTGCTGACATTAACATTGGGGGAGGGGAAAACAGTTTTTGACTTTAATGTCACTTCAAGTGCTCATTTGTGTCTAGGTTAAAAAAAAAAAGGTATACTCACCTGAACCTTGGATCTGCCTGGCTGTGACAACACTCCCTCCTGCCTGTCTCCTCCTCTGCTGCAGCAATGGTATGTCCCTTGGCGACCGCACATCCTATACACTGCACAGAATGTGACTCACAGGATCCTTGGATTGCTGCAGCAGAAGGGAAGTGAGGATGGGAATGGTTTAAGAGCTGGCCATATCCGAGGATCCAGTGAGTATAACTTTTTTTTTTTTACCTAGACACAGACAAGCACTTAACCCTTGCAGTATGGGGGTAGCCCCACTGCAAGGGTTAAGAATTTTCGTCCCAATTTTCTTCACCCCAGAGTTCTGCTTTAACCACTTGAGCATTTTGAAGTTGAGACATATTCTTAAAAACTTCAACAAATGTATATTATATCCAGTTCCAACCCCCACCCTCCCGCTGCTGCTCCCCCCTCTGCCATTACTGGGAATTACCAGCTGTCAATGATACAATTGCACTCCCTTGAAAGGAAATGACACAGACGGAAATCGTTTTTGTGTTCCATTGGAGGTGTATATATATTTCTGCTTAAGTTAGAAATGAACTAGTGATGCTTTTGCTCTGAAGAAGTTCAAGTTTGAATGAAACACGTCAGGAGTATGCAACACAACGCGAAAAGGCCTATACATTCTTGGTATACATAATTCCCTTTGTAGGCATCTGGCAACTCTTTCCCAAGTGGGACTTTCATGGACTCCATGCAGTACTAACACTCCTATGAAATCAAGCTGTGGGTGAGATCTCACACTATGAAAACTTTGTTTCTTATGTTGCATGTGGAGTGATTATTCAAGTTTACTTTATGTGGATGGCATATCCAGGATAACTTCTAGTACTTGGAGTTGCTAATACAGTACATTTACCTCACATCCTACACAATCCACCTCACAACTGAATGATGACAGTATACTGAATTTTGTATTGTACATACAGGTTATACAGGATTGTTGGATGTCAAATGTAATTCATATGGACACTGTGTAACAGGGTACTTGGAGTATCAAGCACCTCAGGACGCACAGGATGTCACCACCATACTCCTACGAAGTTATTACTGATATACAAATTCAGCTCTGGAGATTTACCAAACGGCACTCCATCAACCAAAGTCTTTTTAGTGGATTTGTTTCTACAATATGTCCTCTTGAAGGAAAGGATTCCACCTCTATGGACACGTAAATATCCAAGTTGGCTGCTTATCATGTATACACATGCTTCCATCCCAAGTGGATGGTGATAAGTAATTACTTATCTTACACCTGGACAATAATGAGAAATGCACATTGAGCCGGATTGTTTTTTCATTTATCACTTGTTTTGTTTTGTCTTTTATGGGGGGGAGGGTTTATGGGAATATCTTTTTTTAGAATTGGATATTTGCATATATATGTGATTGGGGCCCTTTTGGGGGGTTAATAAAACATTTATATTTTTGTATATAAACACAAAGGGTATGGCTTTTTTTGACTATTGATTAAACAAACATGTGTTCCATCTGGACTCTTCAATGATGTTGATTAGTGGGAACCATTTAGTAATTGACAGATACAATTGTCAATGACCTAATGGACCAGACAGTTACCATACCTGTGTATCCATACATAATGTGAAAGCAATTGTTTATTTAACAAGAACCAGACATTTAAAAAGGTAATTAAAATTTAACATACAATGCATAATAGAAAATGTATATGACACACTAATCCTAAGCTTTCACCTACACCATTGCCTTACACAATATTTACATCAATTAATGAATTAATAATTTGATATGTCAAGACAAAATCACGGCGCTAAAAAACTTACAACCTATACATAACTATACATAAACAATAAAGTGCCTAGTGATTGCCCTAACATAATATGCGACCTCCCCGATAGTTACATTCAATACAATCTCAAAACTGCATGTGCAATGTGTTGTGATCCAGATCACATGTGCAGCTCCACAAATAAAAAAATAAAAAAGTCTCTTTAAGAGGTTATGTCAGCAATATATAAAGTGCAATTGATCGACATTCCAAAAAGGTATTTCTTAGTGTGATATCTTGTGTAATCAATACACTCACCAGACTCCTTTGACCACTGTTGGATTGTCAAACTGCACTCAAATTCAAATCCTTAGCGAGCCGCTCTCCCAGGACAGCTGATGGCAACCTCCTTTGCAGTCAATATCTCCTTTCAGTTTGCTGGGTTTTTAAAAAAAACTGTTGGCGAGTTCAAGTTGTTCCAATCCCTGTCAATCCACCTTCTAAATGGCCAATATTAGCCTCCTCCACACATTTCTCCTTGTAATTCATTCAGTGCCCCATGGAAACAAATGTAGACGCCACATAGTGTGAAATCCTTAAAAAACTTTTAATCATAGATTCTTTAAAAACTTACATTCAAGGCTTAATAGGCAGAGCTGTATAATTCCTCCACTGGCAAACAGCTTCTCCCACAGTGATCAGCGTGATGACATCAGCGTGTTAACTCCTCCTTGACATGTTTCATCATGAAGACTTTTTCAAAGTCACAGTCTTCATGACTATCAAACCTGATAGTAAATATAAATGATAAGTCCAGATATACACATTACCCTTACTTCTCAAAAGACTGCAAATACTCATCTTCCATAAATCATTTAATGTGAATATCACAATGGTCAGGACTAGAGATGAGGCAGGGCTTGGTGCAAAACTCTGACCGCTCAAAACTCTGACCACCACCTCTCCTCCCGACCCAATCATTGTCAGCAGTTGGGGTGGGGTCATTCTCTGTCCCTTTGTGATGTACAGCTGCTGGGGGGAATGCATAACCCTGCAACTGGGCTGGAAGGAGGATGGCGGTCAGAGTTTTCAGCTGTCATAATGCAGCCACTCCTGAATAAACTGACACTTGCAGATAGTCTGTAAGTGTCATTGCGAATATACAATGTAAATGTATTGTTTCACTGTATTTACTATTTCAATCACATGTTGATCAAAGGTGTGAGCATTGATTGGTGTATCACATCACTTAAAGAAACATTTTTTAAAATATATTCCTGTTTAACCCCTAAGCGAATTCAAATCAGCCCCAATTGACTCCTTCTTTGTCTTCTCCCCTTAGCTATTATTTTTCTGCTTTTTATTTCAATTTTTTTCCCATTGTTTTCCTTCATTTTAATTTTTTTGTTACTTTCTCATTGTTACTGGAAAAAAGAAAATAACAAGATAATTTGCAAACGTAAAAAAAGCCGTTTTTAGTATGCAAATGACTTTGCATGCTGTGTACCAGAAACATAATTTTAACTTAATTTTAAATGGAACAAATTATAGAATATTATGTATACTTTTCTATTCAGAGTAAAAATTTTCCATAAAAAATAAAATATTTTTTACAAAACAATATTGCCATAGAAAGCCTAGTCCCACCCCCCAAAAAAACAACCTGTACTTTGTTATCTTCAGTAATAACAAAGATAAAGTAAACAGAATCATACTGGAAATACAAAAATCACTCTGGTCCATAAGGGTGTAAAGATACAAGGCTTGAAGTGGTTAAGGGCAGGAATCTGAAAATTACAAGGAGTTCTCTTATTGGGCAAGGGACTGTGACATCAGGATCCCCCTTGTACAATCAAAGAACGCCTAGAATTCATTGAATAAAATACTAGGCTGCTCTGCTAAGCAAGCAACCCCCTGTATTTTCAGAGCACCTCAGCACCAAACAAGACTCAGAAGATCGCAGTAAAACACTGGCTACTACAGTGCTTTGCAGGATGCCGGCGGCCCGATCAGGTATGGCATATGCATCATTTAAAGCTGAACTCCAGGTATAAATTATTTTGCATACTTACATTGACCAGCTTGGTTCAATGTAAGTATGCAAAATAATTTATACCTGGAGTTCAGCTTTTAGATGAGGCTTTGGGTGGTTGGAACACATTCTGAATCAGATCAGAATCAGCCATGAAGTTCATTAATTTCCCCTTACAATCTCTATCACCTAGCAACACAATGCATCTACAGGTTGATCGAATCCTCTCTGAAGCACTGCATCTGTGTACTCTGGGGCAACTGGCAAAATTACATTTGTTCAGTTAGTCCACCTATAGCATATCAAATCGGCTATTTGTTCTCCGAGTCTTCATATGCCATACTCAAATGTTTGGGCATATCTTACTATTTATCAGATAGTACATTAAATCATTAAATGTTTAATACTTACATTACCTACTAATAGTTACTCGTGCTGGGCTTTCAATGTCAACATCAAGTTAAAATGGAATTGCTTCCTTACATATTGATGACCTCTGACCTAAACCTTACTATAAGCTGATCCTAAAACTGTCAAAAGAAGTAAGAAAGAAAGAAAGAAAGAAAGAAAGAAAGAAAGAAAGAAAGAAAGAAAGAAAGAAAGAAAGAAAGAAAGAAAGTGTCAAAAGAAGGAAGAAAGAGGGCACATAGACCCTGTGTATTATACACGATGCATTCTATAAAATAAAAATGAATAATGCACACATAATACTGATGGAGACGTGGTGCTTTGAGAGTGACCTCAGGGTCCAGAAGCATCAACCCAGTGACTGTGGCCATCAGTAAACTGAGTAGCCTGAACCAGGACATTTAACTTTAACATTTTCATGGAAAAGTTGCATAGAAATATGTAAGGGTCTATAGAGTTAATATTTAACCAAATACTTAAAATATATATAAGCCCTAACAACAAACTTAAAGCATAAGTGATTAATATGGTGGCCCTGATGCAATCTAGTTGTGCACAATTCAAATATACGTAATCCCTAATAATGAACTTATTTTATTTGTTCCCTTTTAATGTGTTAAATATACTATATAAAGAGTTTTGTTATGCAGTATCTGTTCCGTAAGTGGAAAATACCTGTTCATCCTGCCAGAAATACAGTGAGCTTTCTGTCTTTGCTGCACTGTTATTAGTTAGCAGTGTTTTTGCTGACGGCTACAGAACACCTTTTTCTGTATGCTATAGAGATGGTAAGGAGGGGAGATGTTCTGAAGATCTAGCACATTTTCTCTGTCTTCAGGTGACAACACTGCTTCTCGTTAGATAAATGAGTGAGTGTCACTGTAGCACAGGAAGAGTGTAACTGGCAGCATCACCATGTGACCACCACGTCTAAAGACTTGCAAGCTGCAATGTATTATTATTTTGTTTTTAGGTTTTGTGGAAAGGGCTCTTAGACCTTTTACTTAAGAACATAATTACTTAATTAAAAGACCTTTTCAGCATATTGAAAGAATTATATACTGCTGATTGAGCTTGTTTATGTTGTGTAAGGAGCCAAAGTAGATAGTTCTAATTTTCTGGTCTATTTAATCTATTCTTGAATTTTTCTATAAGGAAACAGGCAACTGCAAAAAGGCACGTCCAGGAAAGATGCCCTCTTGACCCAGTAGAAACGTCTAGCTTGCAGGTTCTATTATTGTTGTAGACAAGTCAATCTTGAACAATAAGTTAACCATTTATATTCTTATAAAGGTGTTTATCAAGATCATAAGACAATGAGGTAATGAAGAGGTGATAGAGGTGAAAAGGTCATAATCGTGGGATGTGCTAATCATGTGATATGTTTCATCAAAATAAATATATAATTGGCATAAAATTTTTTTATCACATTGTCAATGTAATGCCTGTGCATTGGTTGCTAATAAATATACCAGTCTGAGGAAGAATTTGGGCGTGCTCTACCATCTTGTTGGGATACCAGAATGGCCCCTTTTCACAAAGTGTATATAGGAAATAAATACTTCCTGTCTTTGCCTTTTCGCTCCATCTAGTGGCCATATTGCAGTATTTTCTTGATCTCACATTCAACCTGGAAAGCAAATATGCTAATACCATTCCTTTTTGTCTCTATTACATGCAATTTCGCAGGATGAATGGCTCTGCGAATTGTTTATAAATATAACCCAATGTGTGAGACAATGCAAAATAACAGCTGTTCTTTTTTTTTTTTTTTTAAATAATAAGTTTATTAAGATTTTTCAGTACAAAAATACATACATACAAAAGGCAGGTAAGTACAGATAACAACATCGTACCATCGTTTACAATGATGTTCCATCTCAAGGCACAGGTATAGAAAACAGGCATATTTGCTCCATCGGCTCATTAACCTTTCGGCAAGCAGTTATAGGTTCAGGAGTATCGGCATGTTGTGGGGGGCAACTGCCTCTCCTTTTCAGCAGCTCTGTGCATCCCCCTCAGGGCATATGCTAAAATGATACGGCCGTGTTGTATCTCATCGGACCAGACAACATTAGATGAAGAAAAGAGGGGGGAAGTATACATACAACACAAGACACGGGTAGGAAAGACAGAGAAGGGTGAACACTTAAGAAGGAAACAGGAGGGGAAGCGAAGCTCCACCAGATTCAATAGCACAGCCAGTGCCGTAACGGTAGGGGATCACAAGTCAAGTTACAAGGCCACAAATGCTGCTGTGTCCAAATACAAAATCCAAGGGGTCCACATGACTGCACATTGGGGCTGACGCTCATGTAATGAAGCAGTCAGCTCTTCAAAGTGCATGATCAGACACAACTCAGCAATCCATTACTGCACAGTCGGGGTGACCACTGTGTTCCAATGGCGAGGGACAACGTTTCGTGTCGCAGCCAACCAAGTAGGTCCCTCTTTACCGATGCAAGGGAGCCAGGTAAAATAAAAAGAAGAGCTATTTTAGGGGATGTCCTTAGGTTAGTCCCCATTACCTGATTTTAGGTGTCAGAGACCCGGGTCCAGAAAGGTACCAATAGCGGGCAGCTCCACCAGATCTGTAGTAGGGTACCCTCTGCGTTCAGGCACCTCCAGCAGGATGAGGACCTATCGGGGAATATTTTATGTAGGAGGGTCAGGCTACGATACCAGCGGGTCAAGATTTTATAGACCTTTTCTTGAGCCGAGCAGGCCACAGAGAGCTTATGAGTGATCATGCATGAGATTCGGATCTCCCCGTCAGTAAGGGTGATGTCCAAGTCTGTCTCCCACCTTGCCATGAATGAAATCTCATCGTGAGTAACTGACGATACAGTAAGGAGATTACATGGGTGGGTGGATCATCCTGACTACAGAGGGACTCAAACTAGGAAAGAGGGTGGTGTAAGGTGGTCCGATCCCTTATGGTAGTGTAGGACGCACAAAGTTGAAAGTAGAGTAGCCATGTTCCTGGCGTGTGCGGAAGCTGTTCTTTTTTTAAACTGACTGCTGCCTGGAACAACAGAGTAATTTCTGATGTGACACTTTATAAAAAAACATAATTATATATTGCTTGAATATGATATCTAAAATCTTTTTTTTTTTAGAATCTTTGATACCAGAGTTGGCCAACTATATAAAATTGCCAAAGGCCCCATTCACACGTAGCGACATACCTTTTGCAGCGGCCGGGATAGCGCGACTTTCGGGGCGACGTTCCAGCGACGGTAGCGCGACCTTCTCCGTCGGGCTCCATTAGAAAAAAGCAAAATCGCACAAAATCCGCCGAAAAAAGGGTCCTGTAGAAGCGACTTGCGACCGCAACGATCGACGAGCGACATGGAGCTAAGACAGCTCCATTGAATATCATTAGCCGGCGATTTCTCGCGATATCGCGTGGCAAAAATGCGCGATATCGTGGCGGAAATCGCGCGATAAATCGCTACGTGTGAATGGGGCCTAAGCTGGAGACCACAAATATACCATGTACAGCAATGACATTTTACATTTCTTAAAGCAGAGAAAGAAGAAAGGAAATTAGAAAACTTACCCTTGCAGTGGGGCTTCCACTGAAATGCAAGGGTTAAGTGCTCTGGGGCTCAAATAAAGCAAATATGCTCACCTGAGCCTTGGTCCTGCTGGGTTGTGAGATCAATACATGCAGCCTATGCTCCCCTGGGCTCTGGCGGTCTGAGAGCTGCTGATGTCATCATGTCTTATGAAGGTCCATTGACTTGTATTAGACGTGAGGATGCCGAGGGGCATTCCACAGCCAGAGCAGAGGGATAGAAAGGTGAGCACTGATCGCCACAGGACCGAGGATCAGGTGAGTATATATTCTTTATGTGAGTCCCCCAGACAAAACAAGCACTTAACCCTTGCAGTGTGCAGTGGTAGCCCCATTGCAAGGGTAAGTTCTTCTTTAAACGGTTCTCCACTGTTGGTGCATAATTTACTTTAACAAGTCACATTGCATTGTAAGTTTAGCAAACAAATACTGAAACAAACCAATTTTCCTTTGCTTTACAGACTGGGTATAATGAGGCATTGATGTACATGGCAGGAAAAGTCTAATAATGTCACCACACACTGAATAAATAGGTTATTATGCTATCAACTCATCCGATTGCTTCTTTGCAATGCTTGCAAGACAAACAAAAAGTGCTCTACCTCCTTCCTCCAATGCAGTTCCACAGAACACCAGTGCACAGCCAAGGCCTCTACCAGCCTGTTGTCATAAACAGCAGTAAAAATGTTTGCACACGGTTCTGGATCCAGTTACAAACTCCCACTAACGCGTTTCAGCCAAAATGAGGCCTTAATCATTGCAGATATGATTACAGACTCTTTTGGCTCAAACACATTAGTGGGACTGCTATGTATTTGCTATGTGGTTTTATGCCTTGAATAAATAAAGAAGATTTTCACTGGATCCAGAACCGTGTACAAACACTTTTTTCTACTTCTTTGCCTTGACAGTATGCCAACACTTATACTAAATATCAATTTTCTGTGAATTCTTGTGCTCAACCCACAATCTTACCTAATAATGTCAATACCATTATAAAGCATACTGGTTCTGGTCACTTTTGACTCCCGAAAACCCTGTCCTGCTTTGGAAAATGTAAGACTGTTGGTAAATAAGAATAATGAAGTTGAACATGCTTTAGTAAATTGTGCAAAAATTATTTGCAGCCATTCACTAATAAATTAAAATTTATATACCCCTTTCCTTTTTTTAATGAGTGCAGAACTTGGGGCTTGATAGAAATTACTTTCAATAACAGAGCTACAGCTATTATTATGACAGCGATATTAGGAAACACTGAGATGTGATTCTCAGGAATGATTAAAATGCGGTCTTAGTACACCCACTCATGTTTGTTAACATCTTATTAAAAGCGATTGGTTACTAGGGGAGAGAGGCTTTTACTGGGAAAATAATGCCTTATACTTTTCCAGCACACAATTTGGGCTCTCTGTGTAATAAATGCATACAGTCTGCTAGCAACATGACATGGAGATGTACAGATTTAACACCATTAGAGGAGGAAAAGTAACAGCTACCGTTTTCACTTTGTGAAGTGCAATTAACGACTTTGTAATACTTGCCACAAAGATAATTGCTTTGTACTCCTGAAAGGGTGAAGAGTTCTGGTTTTGCATGATTGAATTTTTATTGACTTGTGTTTGTGTGAAATTGCACTTCTGCTCGAGCTCCTCTTTTTGCTTACCAGCCACGTGTTAGTGTAGACTCATGATCTGACGGGGAACATTCTAGAGAACTGGCCATAGGGACAAACACATTCTTTATAAAGTGTCAGAAAATTAAATTAGTTATTGCCTGCAGTAAGTGTAGAAACAATACACCCTACAGTGTAACAACTATACTAGAAAAACAAAAGGGAGAAACCCATTAAAATCAATATAATGATTAATATATA
>NW_017307589.1:320585-327589 GCF_000935625.1 Nanorana parkeri | reverse complement strand
TATATATATACATACATATATACACACTGTATATAGTGTTTCTATGTGTGTACATCAAATCAATGCTGTCTACTATATCAAATAAAATCTCACTAAAAGCTGAGAATTAAGTATTAAAAGGAGCTTAATAAAAACTACAGTAGAATACAATAGATTACAATAGAATACATTCAGTCTGTGCGGATTTTGTGAGATGTCCAATGGAAGGAAAGAATATTTTTCTTAATTACTTTATTAGAATATTGCTAATAACATGAGAAGTTTGTTTGGGAGATTGCTGGCTTGGGTGCTTGCAGCTGTTGCTAGCTTTATTGGCTGACATATGGTGAGAAACTGGTACCATACCCAATATATTAAAGGAATTCTAGTCACAGCATATACTGTGGTATCCTATTATAGCATCAGCAGTGTAAGAGGAATACATACTATAGTAGTGGTTTTTGATAATATAATCAAATTATGAAGTGCTGCCTTCTGTCTGCCCATCACTTTCAACAACTTCCGGGATTCCCAGTGTGCTTTGCATCTCTTTTGCTGCTGCTTGAGGTGATGCAATCTTGATTTCTAAAGACTGCATATCCAATAATACATTGCTTTTAACAAGTAATAACAATGCTACATTGTTCAGACATTGAGTTGTAGTTCAGGAGTCAGGCTCTATGGGAGTTGTGACACATGAAAGTACATAAATAACAGGGCTGCGGAAAATTGTCAGTGCATTGAGGAAGTACATCCTATAGGTATCTTCAATATTGAGTTTACAAACATCGATATAAGTATGGCTATTAGAAGTGGGATAGAACGTATAGAAATTCAACATAGAAATGCATATTTATTTATTTTTTATTATAGATAATCTTTAAATCATATTCATTTGTACATGACTAAATCACCTAATTAACTAAACCTGAAACCAAATAGTCAATGTTGTATGGAGGAAAGTGCACATCTGGACTGAATGCAGATATAAAAGAGCTACTTGTGTTGGTGATGTGAAGCTACTATTAACCATGGTCAGCAAAACATCATTCAAACCTGTATGATATATTATAAAACCTTGGTAATAAGTAATGTAATGTCTACTTAATGATAATCAGCAACAGGCAAGATCAAACCACAGAGTGTCCTTGCATAAATGCAGCTGCCCAGATACCAAAGCTCCTTTGATCAGTAATCTGTATACACAGGGACCTCTGCACTCGAGAGCCTAAGGTGCACCTCGATGTGGAGATCAAGCTCTGTCATGTTCTTGCTCACCCAAAATAGTAAGTTCTCGATGATGTTTTGGCTGCTTGAAGCCTCACTTGATTCTGAGGAGAACCATGAGAATTGCACCTAGTAAGCAAACTGGGCAGTGGTGTTGGTCATTGCTATTGAACATGAGTACGAAGTTATATTTAGTTTTTGCCACTGTAGATATTTTACTTACAGTAAATGTAAACCTTAACTGAATGACTTTAATTTGCTAAAGCAATTGTGTATAAATTGCCCTATCAGTGTTTTTTCATCCTTTGGTACATTTCAGTTCTTCGGATTTCTCACAAGCCTTTTGCAACCACTTCCTGTCTACATGATTGTATCCCAGCTAAGGCTGCATGGCATTTTTCAGGGTGGGTTTTAATGGTGACAACATTACCCCATGCTTGGGAAATGTTTGTTGAAATGGCCAGTTGTGGTAGTCTCTGCTGGAATCCCAAGCGAGAGGGTGATATGGCAAGAGTACAGTTGGTAGATAGTAGGGATGCACAGATACTAGTACAGGTATCGGTGCCGATAACAAGTATTTGGGTGAGTACTCTGGTGACGAGTAATAGTTATACGCCGTCTGGATTCCTTAATGGGCCTTCTGATATTGGCGAGCACCGAAGAAAATATCGCTACTCATACTCAATGCCAAAAAAAACGGTATTGGTGCATCCCTAGTAGATAGGAACAGAGTGTTGTCACCCTATAACAGAGAGTGCCAGAATTAGAACCTTCACGGCAGGCTCATCGGGTATTATTGTAATGAAAACTGCAATTTAAAAATGAGCACGTGGAAGGACTCAAATAATACTTGTGAAAAGGATTATGCAAGTTACATTGGCATGGTCAAGCTTATATAATATTTTAGTGATGCTTTAAATTGGCCAAAACCCAGAGTCAATTTTATTAGTCTTACAGACATCACGCTCTATTTAGGTCTTGTGGTCAGGAGGCAAGGATGAAGTAGAAACTGTTCAGCATGATTGATCTTTTCTTTGTATTATTGGAATTACAATTGTTTTCTAAGTTAAGAGAGACTGTTTAGCCTCAGCTGCCTTCTTAAAGCATTAGTCTTTTCATATAAGTACAGTCACAGGACAGATTATCAAAAATCGAAAAGTTATTTTTGTCCAGGAAAGAACATAGTAAATAATAGAATATACTTTGCTCTATTATGCCTCAGATGAGAAGTCATGAATTATTAAAGTGTTTAAAGACTGGACTGTCAGCCGAAAATCTGGGTCTGAACGTGCGAATTGTGGCCGTCAGCGACTAGTCAATGTTAGGGCAGAACAGAGAGTGGCAAGACTGGTACAAGACAACAGAAGGGCAAAAGTGCATCAAATTACTGCAGATCTTAATCAGGGATCCTCTCAAATGATCTCTGAACGCACTGTTCGCCGTACACACTGCATCGATATGGAAGCCGAAGGCCTGTTTCAACACCTTTGCTGTCTGCAGTTAACAAGATAAAACGTCTCCAATTCACACAGGAACACAAGGATTTGATAGTCGAGCATTGGAAAAAAGTAATGTGGTCCGATGAATCACATTTCCAGTTGCATCATGCAGATGGCAGAGTGAGAATTTGTCGGGAACCGCATGAAAGCATGCACCCCACATGCATGAGTACAACGCTTCAAGCTAGTGAAGCTAGCATGATTTGGGCCCTTTAACTCATGTGGAACAACATCTGAATAGCACAACATACCAAAGTTTTGTTGCTGATCAAGTTCATCCTATCATGTTGATGGCGTATCCCAATTACAACACGCCGCCTTTCCGGGACCTCGTCCAGTCCTCCCCAAGCCAGGTAAGACATCCCCCGAAAATAAGACCTAGTGTCTTTTTTCGTGCAAAAAAAAAAATAAGACACTGTCTTATTTTCGGGGAAACACGGTATATATATATGTTTTATTTGGAAACTCAATGAAATGATTGTTAAAGAAAAAACAAGTCCGGTTACAATTATTCTCATCCACAGAGAGCAGAGGCAGAGGCAGCAGACAAATTAGAGACAGACTCTTAGAGTGTGAAGAACCACGCTTGCGGCCCCTGTGTTCGAAGTCACCTATCATGGAGGTGATTTTTGACATCTAATTTGACATGATTGCAGAAAATTGCTCCATCGATAATGCAAAGTAAGAGGTCATGCTTGGAGAAGTTGGAAAAGACTCCATGGAGCTGGGAACAATTGTCCAAGCTGTTGCTTTAGGCACTTGGGCAGGGTTGCTGCTAGCCATCCCAGAGCTGATAGTGAATCGGGAGCTGGGGAGCTGGGAGGGCCCCACATGGCGTACTCTCCTCTGCCTTTTTCCTTTCTACTGCTGCTAGTGCACCTTTTTACAAGTACCCAGCCATCCTTATTTAAAACAGAAGGCCACCATTATCTATGCCCTCCATCAGCATGACAAATTCAGGACCTTCTGGTTCCCCCGACTATCTTTCTCTTCATTAGGACTCTGCCGTGTGATTCGCCAAGACGTACCTAACCTCCCTCCTTATTCTCTACCCCTCCTCTCCCCTACCTACTAGTATTTGAAGCTCCTCTTTCACCTCTCCTCCCTTTCCTTTGCAATCTTTTTCCATGGTCCAATGTGTGACCCCGTTCTTACTTGAATTTCTTATCCTGCCTTTATCAACCCCTGTCCTTTTCTTCTTCCCTACCATTCCCCCATTCTTCAAGACGTTGATGCCTACCTTGTTATGATTATACTACAACTATGACCCTTACAAGTGATGACGCCTGCTGACCATTGTTTTCACCCACTTTGAAAATCCGCTCATTTTGTAGGGGTTGTCTCACTTCATGCATATGTATCAACTGGTTGTATTATATGTTTTACCTTTTTGGTTGCCCCTGATTTATTGTTGATAAAATGTATGAGCTGAAATGTATAAGCTCTTGGCAGTGAGGAGCTAGAGAAAATTAGGAGGGTGACTTCAAGGGGAACATTTCACCCTTCTCTGATAAAAGGGTAAAATAATCAAAGGGATCTACTGCCACAATCCCAGAGGGAACCCAAAATGTGGCATTGAAGATGTGCTAATACAATCTCTTTTGCTCTTTTGTCTCTTTTTGAGGAAGGGCAGGTGGCAGCAAAAAGTTACAGGGTCATTCACAAAAGGGTGAAGAGTTTGGAGAAGGCAGGAGAAGTGAAAAATCTGGGCCAAAATAGCTGATTTGGAAAAATTCCCCAGTTCAGCTCACTTTCCAGTCCAGCTATGTTGACCTAGATTGTTAACTTCTCCTGTCTTCTCCAAACTCTTCACCCTTTTGTGAATGACCCTGTAAGTGTAGAATCCTAAAGCCATAGGTTGGTCTCTCTTCCCCAAATCAGGGTTTCATGGAAACCCTAGGCAGCATACAATTGTTACTGACACAGGCAAAGCTGCTGTTTGTTTGCAGCATGTCACGGCATACTTGCTGGCAGTGGCGGAGCTAAGGAACAAAGGGCCCTGGGGCAAGATTTTTTTTGGGCCCCCCCCCCCCAAAAATAAAAAAAAACACACCAGGGACCCCACAGAGCCAAGCAGAGACCCTGCTGAGCCTAACAGAGACCCCACAGAGCCCATCTGAGAGTGACCCTGCATAGACTCTCTATGGTGGGCTTTGCAAGGTCTCAGGTCATCCCCCCTATTGCAATAGCTGCCATTACATTTAGGAAATCATCTTTAAAAAAAAAAAAGTTAGACTGGCCTAAAGTAAGAAAGCATAGGTACTGAAGTAATAGGTTTTTTTTTAGGTTCTTTTTTTTAAACAGTATGTACAGATTAATTTTTGTAATAATTATCTTTTTTTCCCCACGATCGTACGATAATCGGCAGTTGTATGGGCAACATGTGATCGCTTCTACTGTAAGGTCACACGGCTTTCGTCTTCCGAGCATGCTTGAAAACCTGCCAAAAATCGTACGATTTTCGATGTGCTCGGAAGACAAATGCCGCACAGGCCGGTGTGCGCAAGCGCACACTGCCCGCTCAGCACTGCAATCATCGGAAGCCCTCCCCTCAGCGGGGAGGGATTGCGATGATCGCAGGTACGATCTGCCTGTCCAAGATGGGCAGATCGTACGAGATTTTAATCACCTTACAGCCATCGCACAACGAAAGTCGTGCGACGGTTGTAAGGTGTATGGGCAGCTTAAGCGTTCTGTCACTTGTAGCAAATGCCTGTAGCTTGGAATGCCTTTTTAGCTTTTTTTTGGAGCATTTTTCAGGTGTTTTTTGTGTGATGACACAGATACTACTGCTTTTCATTAAGCAAAATAGAAAAACAGCTGAAGCTAAATGTCTGTAAAACCCTAAAAAATGCACATATACATGCAAACAATTGCTAATAAAAAATATTTAAATAAAAACCCAGAAAAAAGTGTAGCGCTCACCCCCGAAGGAGCCGCTGAATAACCGGATATTTCTATCCCCCTACACCAATGTACCGCCCAAATCGTGGATCCACAGCACACCAACACACCTTTGAACAGTTTTATAGCAGATTTACTGATAAAGCAGAGATAAACAACTATGATACAATAGCAATGACAACAATCGACAACTATAATGTGTAGCAAGAGGCTGACACACTCTGCAACTCAGTAACTGCAGCTATATGCTGTCAGCACTGATATATGAGGCCAATTGTCTTTAAATGGCCGCCTGGTAATGGGGTGTGTGTCCCTTTAAGGTTTCACTTTTAGCAATGTCCAACCCTTCCTAGTCTACTGGCCAGTAGTGGTGTCCTAAGCTAGCCGGCGTTGGGGCCCTTACTGTAATGCAGGTGGGAACAGCAAACTGTTTGTCAACGTGGCCAAAGGCCTCTCACCAATCCTCTTCTCCGATTGAAAGTAGGGAGTTCTGGGCTCCTTAATTGAGCAGGGTTGCAGTACACCTTTCGGAACACCAGCAGCCATCATGCCAATTGCTTCTGCCCCAATGGCACCTTTTCCTCTGTGTTCCACTCCTCGACACAAGGCCTGAACTCCCCCAGGGGTTAGATGAGCCCATTCTCCTCTCTGATCAGAATCGTAAGGTCTTCAGGACAAAGCATCAGCATCACGATTTCCAGCTCCGGGTCGATATTTCAGACTAAACTGAAACCCGGACAGAGCAGCTAACCACCTATGTCCAGTGGCGTCCAACTTGTAGGTAGTCAAGAGGTAGGTCAGTGGATTGTTGTCAGTCTTGACCACAAATTCCGCTCCATACAGGTAGTCTTTCAACTTATCCACAACCGCCCATTTTAAAGCAAGACACTCTAATTTATGGGTGGGGTAGTTCTTCTCAGAAGGGCTCAAGCTCCGGCTCACATAGGCTACAGGACGTAGGATTCCACTGTGTTCCTGATATAGCACTCCTCCCAGGCCCTCTCTACTGGCATCCACATGTAATTCGTACGGCTTAGAGACGTCAGCATAAGCCAGTACAGGGGCTTCGGTTAGACTCTTCTTCAGTCTCAAAAAGGCGTTCTCACACTGCCCAGTCCATTCTGTCACAATGGACTCTCTAGGCTTCCTGGGTCCTTGAGCCTTGGCTTTTGGTCCAGGACACTTGGAATCATCTTCTCCCCCAACTGTCTTCAGCAACTCATTCAGGGGTTGAGCCATTTTGGCAAATCCCTCTATGAATCTTCGGTAATAAGAAAAATATCCCAGAAAGGATCGAAGTTCAGTTACAGTTCGAGGCCTTGGCCATGTTGCTACTGCTTCCAATTTCTTAGGATCAGTGGCTACTCCATTTGCAGTGACCACATGTCCCAGATA
>NW_017307589.1:315266-316801 GCF_000935625.1 Nanorana parkeri | reverse complement strand
AACAGTTGAAGGTGTTCTTCTAAACCATCAGAGGGGCCCCTTCGGTAGACCACCCCTTCCTGAAGGTGCAATCTGTCCCATTCTCGGTGAATCAGTTTAGCCTCTTTGGGATAGTCTGTCCACAATAACTCCCTATTGTTATTCTGTAAGGCCTCTAGAGCCAATCCAACCAAAGGATCTTTAGCTTGTTCTTCTCTCAATTCTCTCCGATTGAAAGTAGGGAGTTCTGGGCTCCTTAATTGAGCAGGGTTGCAGTACACCTTCGGAACACCAGCAGCCATCATGCCAATTGCTTCTGCTCCAATGGCACCTTTCCCTCTGTGTTCCACTCCTCGACACAAAGCCTGAACTCCCCCTGGGGTTAGATGAGCCCATTCTCCTCTCTGATCAGAATCGTAAGGTCTTCGGGACAAAGCATCGGCATCACGATTTCCAGCCCCGGGTCGATATTTCAGACTAAACTGAAACCCAGACAGAGCAGCTAACCACCTATGTCCAGTGGCGTCCAACTTGTAGGTAGTCAAGAGGTAGGTCAGTGGATTGTTGTCAGTCTTGACCACAAATTCCGCTCCATACAGGTAGTCTTTCAACTTATCCACAACCGCCCATTTTAAAGCAAGAAACTCTAATTTATGGGTGGGATAGTTCTTCTCAGAAGGGCTCAGGCTCACATAGGCTACAGGACGTAGGATTCCACTGTGTTCCTGATATAGCACTCCTCCCAGGCCCTCGCTACTGGCGTCCACATGTAATTCGTATGGCTTAGAGACGTCAGCATAAGCCAGTACAGGGGCTTCGGTTAGACTTTTCTTCAGTCTCAAAAAGGCGTTTTCACACTGCCCAGTCCATTCTGTCACAATGGACTCTCTAGGCTTCCTGGGTCCTTGAGCCTTGGCTTTTGGTCCAGGACACTTGGAATCATCTTCTCCTCCAACTGTCTTCAGCAACTCATTCAGGGGTTGAGCCATTTTGGCAAATCCCTCTATGAATCTTCGGTAATAAGAAAAATATCCCAGAAAGGATCGAAGTTCAGTTACAGTTCGAGGCCTTGGCCATGTTGCTACTGCTTCCAATTTCTTAGGATCAGTGGCTACTCCATTTGCAGTGACCACATGTCCCAGATATGTGACTGAGGGTAGACAAAACTGACATTTCTCAAGGGAGAGCTTTAGTCCTTCTTCATGAAGTCGATTAAGAACCTTCTCTAGGCGTTGCTCATGCTCTTCTAGGGTCTTTCCAAAGACTATTATGTCATCTAGATACACGAGCACTTCTATTAAGTTCATGTCTCCCACAGTCTTCTCCATTAGTCGCTGAAAGGTCGCAGGGGCTCCTGTTAGCCCTTGAGGCATTCGGTTGAACTCATAGAATCCTAATGGACAGATAAAAGCAGTCTTCTCTTTATCATCCGGGTGCATGGGAATCTGGTGATAGCCACTTCTCAAATCCAGCACACTGAACCATTTAGCTCCAGACAAACACTGCAAAGCATCCTCTATTCGAGGGGTGGTGTATTGATCCGGCGTGGTCCTTCT
>NW_017307589.1:300846-314493 GCF_000935625.1 Nanorana parkeri | reverse complement strand
GACAAAAGGTCCTCACCCATCCAGGATGTTCGCAGTCCTCTCTAATGGCTCCGTCTGGCTCCCTCTCTCTCTGCTGGGCTGGCTGGATCACTCCGGTGGCCGGTTCAGCCATGCGACTAGGCCTCAGTTCGGGCGCTCGAACACAGTCTCTCCAATTGAGCAGATGAACAGCAGTCCTTCAGAATGCCGCTATAGAGTCTGTGTGTCCCAATCTGTCAGTGGGAATCACACAGCTCGGCTGCATGCAGTCCTAATTCACCCAGTGCCTCACACACAGGCCTGTCTCCTCCAGATCCCCCAGTCAGACTGAGCATGCTCAATCCCTGCAGTTCATACCCCTCCTCCTCCCTCTCGCACAGCATCCTGGGATGTGTAGTTCCAAAGAGCTCTATTAGTAAAGTTCCAGAGTCAGCTCTGCACTTCAATCCCGTTAAGTCTCTGCCTCCAGATCACACACGAGGACAAGTTAACTCCTTACAGTTAGGAACATAAATCGTTGTGATAGCACATATACACATATAACTATATCTATAGGGGCTACAAAAGCATGATAACTCTACTGATGATTAGTGCAGACAAACTGCATGTAAACAAAGCAATATTTACATAGACCAGGAGCAGTGATGACAGCTATTTTAGGACAATGAAACAAAGGGAAAATTGAAAAAAAAAACATTACATCTGCAAAGTTGCATGGTGCCCCCGGAAATATGTCAAAATGGATAATGTGTTTTTATATTTTTAATGCCGCGCTTAGACCTTGACCTGTGTTGTATTTTCACAAATCTTCATATCAAACACTATTGCACACAATATCTTATTAGCTCTATGTACAGATTTCTTTTCCAGGGACAAGTATATACTGCAGTGCTCCAATTTTGGGACATTTGTGTTTGAAAACAATAAAGTATGATGAAGCTTGAGGGTTTCTTACCTAACCTTAAACTACTGTACCCAAAATGGTTTCTTGTATGATGTTCTGCAGATTGAAAAAAATCAGTGCACAGATAATCAGGTGAGTCAAAAAATCTAAAATGCGCTTGGTTTGCCATTGCTTTGCTCATGCTTTGCATACATTATTGTCTGATGGGTGCTTGTGCTCATGTCTGGTGCTAAGGAACTGACTATTAACAGATAGTGTATGTTTCCCCTTAAACTAAACTACTCATACATAAACATATTTAAAAGACTCCTGTGGTTTCATCTGGCATGTGGGGGAAATCTGAGTGTGCTCCTGCCCTGTGTTAACATTTTCCTCCTCCACATAAAAACCTCCTACTCCCACACACTGCCTGTCTCCGTGAAGACACAGAAAAGTCTCTTGATTCTTCATTGCTGTGACAGGTGTGTACAAAGAAATAAACATGATATCATTTCAGAACAAAACCTGCTGACATTTGATTGCTGCTTCTTTATGTATATACATTTACAGGAATCACATTGTAACTTACTGGCAGATGGTACGCTAGATGTAAATGGCTGTTTCTGAGCGGAGGGTATCGACTTGAGCATTTGCATTAGATAACAGTGTAAAGTCACCTTGCCCTGTAGTGCAATATATATCATGTACCTAGAGGTCTCACCTAAAACATGGAGCTTACTTAAAATCTATCTAAAGTCAAAACCTTTTCATTTTGGATAGAGCATGGGATGATTAAAACGTGTTCCGTTTGCCATCTGTTTCCACAGACAGCAATAAAACCACTATGAACGAGCTTAGGTTTGGACCAAACCTGGTCTGAACCTAAGCTCTTCCGAACAAGACAGTGCCATGGTCACTTTCACCTATTCAGCTGCGTTATGGGCATTCCCCATCCTGTGGCTGCAAGTAAACAAAGGGGCAGGATGTAATTTACCAAATATAGGCATGTAGTCATAAAAGGTCAATTTCATCACTGCATCCCACCCCTTTGCTTATGTGAAGCTGCGGGCAGGGAATTCCCTTCCAGCATTTAATTGGGTGGCATGGAAAGAGCTTCTTTCCAAGTTTGGGAAGGACGTCTTCAGGGTTCGGTGGAGCTCAAGTTCAGATTGGGTTTGGTCCGAACCTGAGCTCATCCCTAGTTCCCACCCCTCACCACTCCATCCAAAACTTAAAAATGTTTTGGATTTAGATACGCTTTAATATAGCAGTGCAAAAAAGTAGTAGTGATGTCTAATCTGCAGTAACTTGTAGCAGCCAAATTACATCCTTTCAGAGAGATCAGTGACTGATATAATTTCACAAACACTTAGGGGTGTCTTTATAAGCAAGGGGCGGGGAACCTCTGGCCCTCCAGCTGTGGTGAAATTACAAATCCCATTAGGCATTGCAAGATTCTCACAGGCATGACTTCCAGATACAGATGCATCATGGGATTTGTAGTTTCACCACTGCTGGTGGGTCGGAGGTTCCCCACCCCTGTTACAAGCAACAGGGACATTTGTCCTGCAGAATTGCCCATACCTTTGTTCTGTGCAAATGGAGGCAAAAACGAATTATATTGAAATGTTTGTTTTCCAGATCAAATGTAATATCAGGAAAATTCTGCAATATGGCCATACGATGGAGCTGTGATGTATAGAAAATAAATACGTCTTTCGTCTGGCCCGTCTGGCCCTTGGGGCAAGCTCTTCTTACCTACTAACAAATACACTTTCTATAATCATTTCCACAGTAAGCAACTTACGGGCCTATTCACTAAGCTGCCGAGGGCAGCCGAGTGAACAATCGACCTCAAGTGAAGTGAGCCGAACACTGCTCTGCGATTCACTTGAGGCTTGTACGGCTGATCTTCGCATGGCTTCGGGTCGGCCGAACATGCTCAGCATGTTCGGCTGACCCGAAGTGCAGAAGGAGTTCGACTCAGCCGAACCAACATCTGGATCGGCTGAACCGAACCTCCGGGAGGCTACTCACTGCTGTTCGGCCTATTCTTATAGATGCCGAACAGCAGTGAGTGAATAGCCGAATGCCGCCGAGCGGCATTCGGCTAGGCTGTTCTGCTCGGTCCCTCAGAGGGACCGAGCAGAACAGAAAAATAGTTGAAAAAGTTAAAAAAAAGTAAATAGAAAACGATTGTGCGGAGCTAGCAGTGACAGCTAGCTCCGCCCAACAGTTTTCTATTGTCCGGCGGTTCTGCTGCCATAAAAAAAAAAAATCTCCCGGGCGCCCAGGAGAGAAACACAGATTTTTCTTTTTTTTTTTATTCTGATATGGAGCCATGTCAGAATAGAAAAAAAAAATGTTTTTGACCATTGGAATGCATTGCTAGATTCCTATTGGCTATTGCAAATTGAAATAGCCAATAGGAATCTAGCAATGCATTCCAATGGGCATTTTTTTTTCTATTCTGACATCGCTCCATATCAGAACAAAAAAAAAAAGAAAAAAAAAAGGAAAACAGCAGTGTTTCTCTCCTTGGCTGCTATAAAGCTACAGATGATAAAATCTTAAAAACGGGTCAGTATAGTAACTAAACTATGGGAGATTCCTTCAGTAAAGCTGGCCATTTACCTATAGATTTTCGATTGGAAATTTTCATTGCTACCTAGAACCCTCTTTGGATTCTATCTCAAACGATAATTGCATAAAGGTGGATGAATGTTGTTTGCACAGCATTACTGCCACTAGATGCTGCTGAGGAGCATGGGAATTCCCTATGCTCCTCAATGCCATCTGGTGGCAGTAATTCCATGCAAACGGGATTTGCCCTGCTATACGCTGGGTAATTAATTTCTTCTGACAGACCCCAGTGGTAATTTTTTTCTTTTTTACTGGCATCCTTACTACTGCTTTCTAATAACCTTGCTGAGAAGTTTATGATTTTTGCTGGAACAAGTGAGTGAGAATACCCTTGTAGGGGCTATGGCATGTGGGCAGAGCTGAACTCAAGTGCAGCGATGTTGCCACTTGCCACTGGAGTTCCTAAGAGTTCCAAGAAATACAGTGCTTATTCAACCCAATGACACTAGTTTGTATAGCATTTCATACACGTTACACTTACAGTTTGTATGCTACAAATGCTTACCATGTATAATAACTACAATGGATCTACATGGCTTCCTGTCTTGGTGACACCACACCCCATCATTTCTTGTTTGGGAGTCAATGGAAAAGGCAATAAGGAAAAATATTCCGAATAGGGTTACTGGTAGAAATCACAACCTATCATATATATTTGAATTAATTCCCCATCTATGCAAAACTAAAATAAAAATATTTTAGATGGTGTAAGCAGGGGTCCTTCCTTGCCATCCACACTTCCAAAAATGACTCATGGGTTGAGATATCTGAGCTTCCAGTTTTCAAACCAATGACACAAGGCAAGATATCTAGTAAAGAAAAATAAATGTTATTTATAGAGAGATCCACAGTGTAGGGTATATTATAGATGTAGCTGATAATATAGCAGCCAATAACTGATTAAGCATTCATGTATAGAAAATGATACGCTAGTTTCTAGAATGAATATTTGATTGCAGCACTGCTCATTACATGCTAAAATTTTAAAAAAGGAAAATGGTTTAGATCTTTTAATAACAGGCTATGTCTGCACAATGCCAAGACACATTTATCCAAAGATGAGTGCAGTATCAAGAAACCAGCAGCAAAAGGACTAGTTTTGTTTCTATTGCTATTAGCTGGACATAAAAACAATTATGGGTGCCAATTTTGTTGTAGCTACTTAATGAGAGCTAATATCAGGATGGAAAAACTGCTTTACCAAGTTAGATTATATATAGAAGCTATATATAGGTTGAAGTCAAAGAAGGCCCCGTGAACTCTCCAGCCTGGTCTATGTGGTAATCACCCAAACACCTGTACCTTCTGTACTGCTTACATATGTATGCATGTGTACATAATGTGAGGATTCGCTCCAAATGGTAGCACATTAAGGATGCCGCCACTCGCTTTTCACTTTAAGGGCTTATTTGCCCACTTTTATTAACTCAACTCAAAAGAAAAGTCCATACAGGTGTTCCCTCGCAGGGGTTTCCAAACATAAAGTACTGTTTTCTGTCACAGCAACAAACATTTTTCAGTCTCACCGACTTCAGATAAGTCCTTTAACAAAAACATCCACTGGCCACACATGCTTGTCTTTTCACCACACAGGAGGACTGCCACACATGCTTGTCTTTTCACCACACAGGAGGACTGCCACACAGGCTTGTCTTTAGCCACACAGGCTGCTGTTTTGCCACACAGGCGGATTGCCACACAGGCTGTCTGCTCCCCAGTCCCCCAGACACACAGTCTGGTTCTAGGGGGGGGCTGTTCGCTTAGGAGGCTGGGAATTTTTGTGGAGGCCCTAACAAGCCAGCTAGCTTCAGCTGGGCTAGTTACCTCCAAGCCTCCAGCCCTCTCAGCACTTCCCCCCAGAGGATAACCTTTTGTATAACACCTGAACCTAGACCCAGACCTTTTTATCAGCCTGCTGCCACAATACATATTTGTTGATATTATGATTAGTCATTTCAGAAATATTTTTGTTTTTATGTCTAGTGGTGCTTTACTTAAAGGAGAACTATGGGGTTAAGGCTTTTCCCCATAGTTCTCCTTAGGGTAACGGGAGGACACAAACTTGCGTCCTCCCATCACCCTAGGCTCAGTATACCGCGAGCTGTAGCTGGTGAAAAGCACTCACCTGATAGTTCTACTTTAAGCAAAAGACATCATAAAGGCAGGAGTCCGCAGACTTTTTAACCTCCCTGGCGGTATTCCCGAGTCTGGCTCGGGGTGAATTTTCAATGCTAGGAGCGGTAACCCCGAGCCAGACTCGGGGCTGCAGAGAAAACTGACACTCACCTTGTCCCTGCGATACCGCCAGGGAGGTTAAACAGAGGGCCAGTTCACTGTCCATCACACTGTTTGGGGGCCGAGGTCAACAGGAGTAAAAAATTACTCTGCCTCGGAGTAAAAATGGCACTACATCAGTGGTCAATGGCAGTACAAATTGCCCCTACCTTGGTATTCAATCAGAATACAAAATGCTCCTGCGGTAGCATTCAGTGGGAGTAGAAAATGCCCCAGCACCAGTTTTCAGTGGCAGTGCAAAAATGTCCTCATGTGGTCAGTGAAGGAAAAAATCCCTCTACGTCAGTGGTCAGTATTCTAAGAAAAATCCCTCTACATCAGTAGTCATTGTACTTTAAAAAAAAACTCTATGTCAGTGGCCAGCAAGAATATAAAAAAATACCTCAAAGCGGTCAGTAATCAATTAACTTGTTTCAGTGGGCAGTAGGAGAAATGGTGCCCCTGCATCAATGGTCAGTAGGAGTAATAAATGCCCCTTTGTCAGTGGGAGTAATAAATGCCCCAGTGTCAGTGGGAGTAATATATGCCTCTGTATCAGTGGCCAGCGGCAGTAATAATTGCCCCTGTGTCAGTGGGAGTAATAAATGCCCTTGTGTCAATGGTCAGTAGGAGAAATAAATGCCCCTGTATCAGTGGGCAGTAGGAGAAATAAATGCCCCTGAGTCAGTGGTCAGTGGGAGTAATAAATGCCCCTGTGTCACTGGGAAGTGTTCCTTGTCCTGTGCCACTCCTCCCGATAATGTTACAGGCCAGCCTATACAGGCACTATTGGCAAGGAGATCACTTTACCTGATGGTGCCTATTACATTGCCACTTTACATACAGTGGCTCCGCCACTGAGGCTTGATATGCGAAAACCCTGCATGCAGGCCATTCTCATTGCAGGGGCCGATCAATGGAAACCAGTGGGCCATCATTTGGGAACCACCGCTATAAGTCATATTTTGTTAAACATTTGCTAGCTAATAAACACTTTAATTATAAAGAACATTCACTGCACATTTACCAAATCAATTAATGACCCATATCTGTGCATATTAGTGTTGTGGGGTTAATTATAATTGTTTTAACGCCGATGCTAACAGCACATCAGACATGGGGCTGTTATCCCCATATGAAAGGGACAGTGATCATTTGGGCCCCTTCAATGCATATGCCATCTCATTTAGAAAGTACTGGACCAGGTGTTTACAGGTCCCAGCTCTTTGGACCACTAATAACCCAAGAGAGGGTGCTGGTATGGGGAGGCTTATGTGCCACTTACATGGTTCTCCTAGAACCCTATTTTTTTTACCATTAAAGCATTCACAGTCCTTACTAATAGGTGCTAAAAGTAACTTTAAATATTCGTACGGCTGTAACATTTCTTCCTGTTTACACCACATGCTCTGGGGCCTGGTGAATGTGCTGGTCTTGGGGGGTGGGGCTTATAGAATCTAGAAGCCCCCTTTAAAATAAGGGTGTCCCGAAATATCTACCTTCTTCCCTTTATGACATTTCAATGAAGTTCTAACAAAAAAAAGGCAAACAGTGCAATGCGTCAGCAGCGGCACATAAGCATTATACCATTATCGCATGCCAGCAGCAGTTTAGTGCAGTTTGCTGGTTTGTTCAGACCCTTAATGCACATTTGCTGCATTATAAATTTGGCGCACTTTCAGTAAATGTGCATCACCTGAATATTCTATAAACAATTCACTGGTGACTATTCGTTTCAGTCTTCTATAAATGTGAAGTAAGAATTATTTTTCAAGTTATCCTGAAAGAAAGAACATATGCTCACAAAATGTCTTATTACCATTTTAGATACATATTTAGAAAAGGCAAGGTAAAGAAACCATGGTGTCTCACTAAATGCATGTTCTCTAAATCACAGCTATAAATAGACAGAAGAATGCAATTCAGATAAAGAACATAATACACTGCATAGCACAAAACAATGGTATCCAGCCCGATCTGGCTTTTATATCTGCAGGTTACCAAACAGCGCACATTACAAGTGGTGTTTGGCATTTTTATGTTACTTAGTAACTTCAAATGAAACCATGATAATCGCTGACCTCTATAGCCAAGATGGCATTTCTTAAGAGCACAGCGGGCATTTTTTAAATTAAACTGGATTTATATTTATTACCATTGTGATTAAGGTTGGTTTCTAATACGCAATTATTTATTTTTTTACTTTGGAATTTGAAGACGGTTTAGTTTTTTTATTTGAAAATTGTAAAATATTTGAAAATTGTATTTAAAGCTTGTCTAGTCACATTAGTTATGATACTGCATGTTCTAATAAATGTTACTATGCACAAGGTTCAGTGATGATGTATAATACTATCCCAAAGCAACCAATCGGCATTCAGTTTACTGTGGTAAGATAAAAAAAAGATGATTTCTGGTTGGCTGCTAGTAGTAAATGTTGCGGGCGTCCCTACAATTTTCACCACCTGAGGCCGGGTCGGGGATTGTGGCGGCACATTTTATGGGGGACGGGTGCATGGTAGGGATGCACCGATACCAGTTCAGATACCAGTGCCAATACTTGCCATTTTCATGAGAACTACCAATTTGCAGAGGTTGCAGCTGGGACCTGGCTCTGGTGCTCCACCACTGTCCTGAAATCATTAGTCTGTGTTGTTTTAGAAAAACTGTCACATGACAATAAACAAAAATGTATCAGTACTAGTATCTGTGAGTACTTGGACAAGTATCAGTACTTGTACTCGTAAAAATGGTATCGGTGCATCCCTTTACATATATTTATAAACACAAAATTATACATTAAAACAGAGATGTACAAATCTCAGGAGCTCCGTGTGCTCCTTACAAATGACAGCTGCCTCCTAGCTTTGACTTTTTCTCTAGTCTAGTCTTGGAGCTCGAAAGGTATCTGTACTTGTACTTGTAACAAGTACGGTACTTGGTATTGGTGCATCCCTAGTGCATGGTACCTCTGCCCAGCATCCTGCCCAGCTCACTGACATCACTGGTTGCCAGGAGCTGGGTGGGACGCCAGTCAGAGTGTCCTGCTCAGCTCCTGGCAACCAGTGATGTCAGTGAGCTGGGTGGGACACTGGCCAGATCCTCACAAGTTGTAAAAAGCTCACACCTAATGCCTGCCCCCCCCCTCCCCCTTCCATGTTACCCAATGAGATGCTGCTGAGGCAACCACCTCAGCCTGACACATTACAGGGATGACCCTGGCTATTGTGCTTTTCACTTTGATCTTTCCCTTATTAAATTAGCCTATACATATAATAAAGACCTGATCATACAGTTTATGAATGCCTCTGGAGATTAATACCCCTCAGATGCAAATCCTAACAGGATGACATTTAATATGTCATAAAACTGCATATCATAAATAATGAACATTTTAAAAAGAAAATTCTTATTTTCAACCTTTTTGTCCAGCACTTTAGTGCTACCAATTATAGATAAGCTTACAGGTTTGGGCCGAACACTCAGTGGGAAGTGATACATATAGTAGCGATATTACTACCGTTACTGTATGTGAGAGCTTTCCGCTAAGGGCTAAGGTTGCTAGGTAGCCGGCAGTTACCAGTTTCCTGAGCACTACAAAGATGTGAATTATGCGGTGCAGTGAACAGTGGGTGTGGCCACAATGGGTTAACAGTGGGATGGGCTTCAGGGGCATAGGTAAATAGAATTTAAGCTTACTTACTATATACACACACAGTACGCAAGGTCTACTATCCTTGTGCCCACAAAATATACTTTAACTATTTGTTCCAGAAGCAAGAGTCTCAAAGAAACAGAAAAACCTTAGCGCAATAATTTTTAAATTGTCTCGCTATGTCTAGCCAATATATTTATTTACTTGTTTGAATAAAGTGGGGAAAGACTAGAACCAGTGGCGACTCTAGGAACAATATATAGGGGGGGCACATAAGATACCACAGTCAAAACTGGGGGGGCACTAATAAATGTCACCACTAAATCATACCACTGAAAAAAACGAAATAAGTATATATAAATAAGATTAGAAATATGAGAGTAATGCGGTATGCAAGGATACCTTGTTATTGTACTAACATGTACTAAAATACTAACCCCTCATCTTCAACTCCCAGGAATGCTTCCTACGGCAATGGAGAATGGCATCGGCTATAAAGGACTGCAACTCCCATCGATATTTTATACAGCGTTTGCAATTCTGAATTGTCGTATTAAGTTCTGCTGGAAGTTGTAGTCCTCTATAGCCATTACCATTCTGCATTTCTGTATAAAGTATTGCTGGGAGTTGTAGTCCTCTATAGCTGATTCCATTCTCAACTGCTGCAATGCAGAATGGCACCAGTTATAGGGGGCTACAACTTCCAGCAATACTTTGTAACTGATGGAATTGTTCTGCATTCATGTATAGAGGTTTTCAAACAATGTGACTTATATGTGACCTACATACCTTGTTTGACTGTCCTCATGGTGAGAACACATGCAGCAGGGAGAGGTGGTGGGCTCTGAAATCAAGTGGCTGCTGCTAGTTCCTCCTGGTCGAGGCCCCAGCGCTGCCCCATAGTGTGCCTGCAGGCTGCTGTACTTTTGCCTCCCACCAGCTCTCGGCGTCGGCAAGGTACTTCAAATTCCGCGGCTATTTTCCCCTGGTGTCGGCTATGGGGCGGATGTGAGTGACGTCGTGGGACCTGATTGGAGCCTGTGCAGCCGCGGCTTGTTCAGTGCGACGGGTGGCCTATCAGTCAGAGCGGCGGAGGGAGAGACTATTTTCTCGTTGGAGGGGGAACTGAGCAATTTCCGCCCCCCCCTGAGAAAATGGTCTCTCCCTCCGCCGCTCTGACTGGGCTGGCCACCGGCCTCACTGAACAAGCAGCGGCTGCACACTCGTATCCGCCAATGTTAGCGGGGGCGACGCCACTGACTAGAACACCTGTCATGTTTTTACACCTATCCGCAGCTCCGTTAGAGATTCACCCACTTCCTGTTCAGCTGATAATGTTTTACCAGACAAGAAGTGATGGGAAATCTGCAACAGCAACACAGAAATAAAGTAGGGGAAGGCTAGCACCGCTGTAAGGTCTTTTTTTTCTGTTTGTCTCCCTGTTTGCAGATTTTCCCTCACATCCTGTATGTTGAAACTGTTGTCAGCAGGATGTGAAGTGAGGATAAATCTCACAGTCCAGTTAAAACCCAACAGGAGTTCTAATCCTTCCTCAATGTGCAGTATCTAAAGCTGGATACCTCTGCACCACATACTCCCTTTTCTATTCACCTATGTACACCAAACCTACCTGTTCTCTTGTTCTTTGCTAATCACTACAGTACACTCCAAACCTCCCTCTCTACTCACCTCTGCACCCCAAACCCCCCTCTCTCTTCACTTCTGTATGTCCCTCTCTATCCCTTTTTCTATGCTTACCTCTACACTCCAAACCTCCCTCTCTCCTCACCTCTGCACCCCAAACCCCCCTCTCTCTTCACTTCTGTATGTCCCTCTCTCTCCCTCTTTCTATGCTTACCTGTGCCCTCCAACCCCCCCTCTCTGCCCACCTTTGCACCCCAACCCCCTCTGCTCACCTCTGTGAATAACACTGCTGTGAATTCTCTCAGCAGTTCATTGAGTTAATTGGGCAACCTGCAGCCGGAAGGATTCTTGTGGCTGTTTTTTTTTTGTCAATGGTTATTTTTAAATGTGCAGCTTTCATTAAAATTATCATTGGTGGTTCTCTGCAAGCACATATACTATACCAATAGAAGCACTTTTAGTAAACACATTTGAATGTTATAAATATGTTAATAACTTACTTAAAATACTTTTTTTTTTTAATTTAATGATTTAAATTTAGGTCACAAATTATTGTATGTTTCTTTCTGGTTAGCACTTTAATAATATTGTACCATGCTACTGCTTTACCCAAAGACTGAATTTTCAGACTGATTGCTGGATATATTTCATGTATATTTGACAGTAGTAGGATAAACGTTATTCAGCTGCAGGGTACGATGTCAGTTCTGCTTGCTAAGCATGCCAAGTTATTCCTAGGAAGGGACAAGCTGAGCAACAATGTCCAGGAATCCTACTTGAATGAGAAATTCCTGGAATGAATTCATATTCCTCTTATCAGAATGTGCGGTTCTACTCCATGCGCACAGTCTCTGAACTATTCCAGTAAATGCACTACACTATGATATTACTCAGAGGAAATATTTACCTGTTTGCTGCAGTTGCCAGCTAAAATGTTTCATCATTTATTTATATGTTACAGCTCTACTTTCTGAATACATTGTCTTCTAGTCATTGAATATATCATCTGGAATGATAAAAACAGGGGCATGTGTTTAGGTTATAAATTACCTAATGAAACTGCTCAAAAGGGACACGCAGACTCAAAACCCAACTCCAGACAAAACCTTTTTTTTTTAAAGTAGCATGCAGGCATGTTGAAAGCTCTGTGAGGTCTTTTTTGAAGTCCGTGACTGCACTGGGTTTTTAACAGCAAGGCCAATAATGATGGATGCAGTTGTCTTAGACAGCAGTATAAACATGACAAAGGTTCTTACCCTTCCCATACTGCTTTAAAATAAGGGTTTTAGCTTTGTCTTTCTCCCTGATCGTGTCATAGACATCTATAAACATCTAACAGAAGTTTTACCTCTTCCCTATGCTTGTGAATGTGAATTCTAAATGTGTAATATATTTTCACATTTCCAAAAATATTGAATAAAAAAGTAAAAGTAAAGCATTTTTACACACACCGATCTCACCATGAGTCTTATGAATTGGCTCAGATATTTTATTTTCAATTTACCAGTGACATTCTCTCATTCTCTGTGTAGTGTAGCGTCGGAGATGGAAAAGCAATAGGTGACTTGTTTTTTAGATCAATACAGAGCATCTGAGGCAGATCACCCATCAAATTCTTCAATAACTGAAACTGACTGAATCCCATTTGAACTGTGGTCACCAGAACTATTGCCATGTTCACAAGAGTGGGGAACTGGCAGTGTTGATTTGCAGTGAAAGGTGTTGATTTTTGGGACACCACTGTCTCTTATTGCCAGTTGATATCTCTCCAGTAAGGAACTAATGACCTCACCTATTCACTTGTACAGCTCAAGAATTGCCTTCATACTGTGCTGATGTTATTGACGAGAAGATGTCAAGAACAAAGGCATCATGTATAACAGCACACAAATGTGATGGTGTTATACGTTATTGCCAATTCCCCACATAAAGAAGATTTTTAGATCAGATCTTCATGTTTAATATTGATGTGTATTGGGATTTGGTTTTTCATTTCCCATCAACAAATGAACATTGTGATTACGACTAAAAATTTTATTAGGACTCTTTTCTGATGAATTCAAATTTTGGTGTCCATGGCAACCTTAACTAACATAACGACATCACTCTACAGGTGATGATGAATGGACTGGCAAGGTATACACTAGATTGGAAAATGTTATTGACCTAAAAGGAAATATAGCCTCATTTGAAGGATTGAGGGAGAAGCTGGGCATATCAAATAGATTCTCTTTCTCATATAGAGTAATTATGAACTACATAGGAAAAGACAAATCAAGAATTCATGAATACCCAGAGCAAATTGCATTTAGTAGTAGAACATTCTCCACATAAGGAGGGAGTGAGGAGCCTGTATGAACTAATATCCAAGGCAAAAATGAGAACATAGTTATACAATAAAAAGTGGAAGAATAGTTTTCCCACTTAAATCAATGTAGGCGAGAAGATTGAAAAGCGCTATAAAAAGGTGCAAATGAAAAAGTCAAAAGTAGCGAGCTCAGAGATATATATCTGAAACTGGTGAATAGAGCTGTGCCGCCCCAATAGGGGCATAGAATATGAGATGCAT
>NW_017307589.1:298345-299424 GCF_000935625.1 Nanorana parkeri | reverse complement strand
GGCGACGTACACTGTACGTCGTTAGTCACGAAGGGGTTAATGGCACACAGTGTTTAAAATGAAACTATACCAGGTAATAGAGGCCCGTGCTGATGCGGAATCAAAAAAGGCGCAAAGCTCCTTTACCAGAAAGGAAGCAGAGGTAAAGTACAGAGGGCAGCTCGCCATGCAGAGCCCAGATGGAAGCCCAGGGCAAGGCTCTTCAAGCACAAATGGTTGCTCAACAAGCAGAGGCAGATTCCCAATTAAAAATTCTGCAAATGGAAAAGGAAGAAGCAGTTGCCCTAGCAAGGCTGAAAGTCCTTGAACAAGCAATGGGACAAAGTACTAACTCAGACTGCCTTATCCCAGCAGAACTGGAAGACCCAGCCGACCGCTCCAGTGAATATGTATTAAGGCATAACAGTTGCAACGATACGGAGTCATCTCCTGTACCTCCTACTAACAACACTGTTCTGACTCTCAACAAAGAGACCTCTCAGCTCTAAATGAAATGAATGGAAGTTTACTGATATATTGTATGTTGATGTTATTCTGTGGTTCAATATTAATTTATATGGTATTATAAGATATTTTTTCTTTTGAAAAAACAGATTATTGCTGAAAATGCTGAAAATCGGTATACACAAACATACAGAGTGAATATATCCCCCTGAGGAAGCCTATCTGGGCGTAACGCGTAGGGGACTCATCAATTAGTAATATACCTGTATTAGAAAGAATCAATTATGTGTATATCCTTATCCACATGAATGTATTGAGAATGTATGAAATACGGTTTGCGAATATACCAATCAGCAATAGTCATAGAATTAGATACATGTATCCTTGAATTGCATACGAATATCACCACAAGAGAAGTTGTAAATAATATTTTATTGAACTGCATGAATCTTTTAAACCAACAAGAATCTAAAATCAAATAAATATATTTTTTCATATTATATACATCTGAGTCCTTTCCAAACACACTCCATCACAATAGAAATATTGTAAACAATTGCTAAACTCATTAATTAGGAGGTATGGACTCAGGTCGCCTAGGGTGGGGTCTGGGAAGTACCATTACTGGATTGACA
>NW_017307589.1:297868-298322 GCF_000935625.1 Nanorana parkeri | reverse complement strand
GAAAAAATGTGTTTGGTACCCTGGAGCTCCGATATACCATATATATCCCTTTATATTAATTGGAGTAGGTCGTCTAGGTCATGTAACCAGAGTTAATGAGCACAAAAAAATGGTAACAGTGTTCTCAAAGGAGAAGACACTGTGAGAGATGGTTACTAAACAGACCGAGACCTTTTTCTTATAAAAGTATAAACTTTACTTGTTACAAAATCTCATATTTTTCGCACCTGTTACTCCATTTCTATAGCAAGATCTACATATAAAAAACAACGTTGTCCATAACATTCATACATGCATTCTTCCATACATACTATGCACTCACACAGATTACGGCAATTACTATCTTCAAAACTTCTAAAGAGGGAATTCTCCCAGTATAACTTTTAGACCCTCTCGGTACTTTTTCCTCTTTGAAGATGTAAAAAATACAGCAAAAAGAAGGGGGAGGGGGGGG
>NW_017307589.1:279496-291196 GCF_000935625.1 Nanorana parkeri | reverse complement strand
TATACACAAACATACAGAGTGAATATATCCCCCTGAGGAAGCCTATCTGGGCGTAACGCGTAGGGGACTCATCAATTAGTAATATACCTGTATTAGAAAGAATCAATTATGTGTATATCCTTATCCACATGAATGTATTGAGAATGTATGAAATACGGTTTGCGAATATACCAATCAGCAATAGTCATAGAATTAGATACATGTATCCTTGAATTGCATACGAATATCACCACAAGAGAAGTTGTAAATAATATTTTATTGAACTGCATGAATCTTTTAAACCAACAAGAATCTAAAATCAAATAAATATATTTTTTCATATTATATACATCTGAGTCCTTTCCAAACACACTCCATCACAATAGAAATATTGTAAACAATTGCTAAACTCATTAATTAGGAGGTGTGGACTCAGGTCGCCTAGGGTGGGGTCTGGGAAGTACCATTACTGGATTGACAAATAAATGTTAACGCTTGCAGCAGGGCTTTCCCTGCACTGCAAGGGTTATGTGCTCATTTTGCTCTAGGGGTGCAAAGAAAGAAAATATATTCTCACCTGATCTTCAGTCCCGCCTGGCTGATAGACCTTCCCTGCAGCCTCCCCTTACCTGGGCTCTGGTGGTCTAAGCCCCATCTGACATCATCATGTCTATGCAAGGTTCATTTACTTGTTTTAGACATGAGGACGCTGAGGAACATACCACAGTCCGAGCAGAGGGGAAAAAAGGTGAGCAGTCACTGACACAGGATCGAGGATCAGTGAGTGTATCTTACTCGCTCCGTTCCCTAGATCAAAATGTGCAGTTAACCCCCTGCAGTCAGGCCCAGATTCCCCACAAGGCCACCGAGGCAGGGCGCAGAGGGGCAGCAGCGTCTGTGGAATCCCCCGACGCGCGGAACATGCAGTTTCGGGCGACGGGCGGTAAGTTGCTTTCTACATTTAGCCCTGCTTGAGGAAGCCGGCACTTATTCCTCCCCCCACCTGCACTTACCTCTCTCCTCGCTGGCTCCGTTTTCTTGGCTCCGCCGCCGAGTCTGTCTCCTCACTGACAGCCGATGTGGGGAGCAGAGCGACAGGGTTACAAGTAACCCTGCCGCTCTGTGTACACAGTGAGAGGGGAGAGCTGTGCTCTTCCTCTCTCACCTGTCACAGGAGTTCCAGCACAGTGCTGTGCTAGAACTCCTGTATTGGAGGTGACAGGGTCAATAAAGAGAACCTGTCACCTCCAAATGCTGTCACACAGGTGCTTGTTAGCTTCTGTGTAATAGCAATGAAGTTAAGTGGAAAAAAGAAAATTTGATTAAAAAAATGTATTAAATAAATATAAATAAAAAATTTTAAAAAGTAGAAACTAATAAGTAATAATGAAATATAAACTTAAAAGGTCATTAAAAAGTATAAAAAAATAAGAATGTTGTTAAAAAAATAAGAAAATAATTATAAAAAATAAACAATATTAAGATAACACATTCTAAAAAATAAAAATGCAAAGGATAAGATACATAAAAATTTAAAAATCTTGACTGATGGATTTGTCGATTACGTACCTCTTTTAAAAGCCCCAATAAACACACAGACTACGTGGCATGGATTTAAATGGCCTTGTGTACCTGATTTTTTCACACCCACCAAAGACCCCCCTAACCAACCAAGCTGCCGTGACATGAAAAGGACATTTTAACCATCAGAAACCACAAAATTCAGGGAGTGCAGGTGGGACAACTGACCCCAACCTCCAATGAGTTAAGATCAGCTAATTCCCATTTTATTTTAACCCCTTCTCCAGGAACTATTCTTTCCCCCAGTCATGCAGTCACTCCGATCTGTCTCTCTGGGTCTGTCTTTAATGAAAAAATAGATACATGAATTAACCATAAACAGTCATCAAGGTCTGATGTCAATCCAAATCTACAAATGACAGAAAACCAATAAACCATTACAAAAATCATTTAAAAGTGAAACAGAACGATTAAAGCTGAACTCAAACATTGTCCTCATACAAGAGTCATGTGTATTCTTCTTCGAATCTTGGTGGGCTTCATGTATTTCTTCCAGATCTGTGCAGTAATCCAGTGTGAAACTTGGAGCTTCCTGTAATAAAGACCAATCACTGCTGCTCTCTCTCATTGTGGAGGTTGATTGGTCTTGTCCCCGCCCCTTTTGTAGTTTTCTGCAGGCAGCCTGTAGTGGGTGGATCCTTCTGGATCCCTCCCACAGCTCTGCTCTCTGCAAATGGCTACACAGTGATGATGTCACTGTGACTTTAACAAGGTCACTCCCACAGCTTTGCTCTCTGCACAAGCCATGTACAGCACAGTGATGATGTCACTGCCACGTTTACTAGGTCATATCTTGGTTTGCAAAAGCATTTGGTGCACAAATGGTGCTTTATCCACTTTGTGCCTATAGTGGGATATATTTAAATAAAGGTTTTTCTGTCTGCAGCACCATCACCTGGGATTCTATTCTACCATGACAAGCTATGATTTTAGTTTCTTTCTTGCAATTTATTTAGAATTTATCTGTATAAACTGTGGAACTTGAGCGCTTGATTTTTGTTTGGCAGCCATTTCACCCTATCAGTAGCCAGGACCCTAGTGGCTTGATAAGGATTAGCCCAGTGGGTATTTGCCGTCCTTGATCTCCTGGGACAGGGACTGATATGTACAATAAGACAGAATGTGACTGTGTTTCAATAATACATTAAATAAAAACATTGAAAACTTTACATCTGCATTTACTCAGCATGTTAATACCGATCTCCTGGGAACAAAATCCCCACATGTGCGAAGGAAACAAATACCTTTAATGAGGTCGAAGATGCTAGGGATAAACACAGTGTTAGCTTGATAATAAATTGAGGCAGACATGACATCCCATGAAATGGAAAGATTATAGGGCAGACTGGATGAGTCAATTGGCTCGGAGGTAATTTGATGCATTATTGGGAGCACTATGAGAGAGCTAGAGCAGGAAATGGATCTCAAGCAAAGCAAATACCACTTATGCAGTAAGCAAAGTTCAGCCGATACTGTACACTCTCCGACATATATGATATAAGAAGCGTGTCCGAGCTGCACCATTAGTGATATGCAGATATAAAATAACACTGCAATGCACCTAATACAGATACAGAATGTTGGATTATGTCCTAAACATGCGATATTACAGTCAGACACAGGGCTTCAGATAAACTAAGAGTGATGGCTGTTGACGAATGCGAATTGTCACGTGACCGCTTAGTTTGGCACATTGCATGTGAAATAAACTGTTATGTAGTTTCTTTGGTGCATAGAAAAACATGTAAGGCTAGGTTCACACCTGAGCGTATTTTTTCAGCACGTTTTTTTCGCGTTTTTTAGCACGTTTTTCACTGGCGGTATGATTTTTTTTTCCGTATTTTCTCTTTTTAAAAAAAAAAAAAACAATTTTTTTTTTTCACTTTCAAACTTCTCGCTGGCTCCGCCTCCCTGCGGCGCGGCCGCTCGCAAGGGACCGAACCCAGGAGTCGGCAGCCGCCGGAGGACACAGCGGGGATCGCAGACAAGGTAAGAGCTGTACACTGTATTCCCAAGTGTGGCTCGGGGTCACCGCTTTAACCCCGATCCACAATCGGGAATACCAATGGAAACGCACGGAAAAACGCCCCAAAGAAGCTCCTGTACTTCTTTGGGCGTAGGGCGCGTTCCTACGCACTGTAAAACGCCCAGGTGGGAACCATGCCCATAGGCAATTATTGGTTTTTACATGTTGAGCTTTTTTACAGCGCGTAGGAACGCGCTGTAAAACGTCCAGGTGTGAACCAGGCCTAACTGTCTTGTACCATCGTCCTCTTGGTGCATTATCAGTCAGGACTATGTAGGCTATACAGTGCAGAAGTCAGGACCATATATATATTAGGGCTGCGGAAATTAACGATTAATCCCTCGATTAATCGTTAATTTTTTTGATCGATTCAAATGTTTTTGATCGGTACTCACCTCTCCGCCGGCTTCCGGGTCTTCCGGTAGTTCCAGTGACGTCACGGACATCGACGTCACCAGACTCCTCCCCCCTTCCCCAGGTGGCTCCGTCGGCTAACGAAGGGAAGGGGGGAGGAGTCCGGTGACATCGATGTCCGTGACGGCTAGCGAAGGGAAGGGGGGAGGAGTCCGGTGACGGCGATGTCCATGACGTCACCGGACTCCTCCGCCCTTCGTTAGCCGACGAAAAACTAACGAGGGAGAGGAGGAAATCCAGCAGCAGGTAATTTAGTAGTGTACTCAATCTAGCTCATCGTATAAATGTAGCTCCATTTTATATATCCATTGCATGCATTGTGTTTCTTACAATCATTTTAGATGCTCAGATATGCTTTATGGTACAATTGATTGAACAACTTGATTTTAAACTCAGTGAGCAGTTTAGAATGCTTGTCCTGGTGTTATGACGTCATGCGATGATTGTCTGCAGGCAATGCTTTTTAATTATTGTCACGAGAAGGCAAGTCTAAGCCGGGCAAATGTGCGGAAGGTTACACAATTAGCCTGCCTTCCCTTTCTATGATAAATCGGGACTAGATCTCCAGAGGAACAGCCTTAACCCAACCTATTGATGTTAAAATCCATTAATCGAAATTAATCGATTACTTTTTTTCGATTAATCGAACACGAAAATGTTATCAACCATAACATTATGACCACCTGCCTAATATTGAGTAGGTCCACCTTTTCCTGACCCATCGAGGCATGTATTCCACTAGACCTCTGAAGGTGTGCTGTGGTATGGTGGGACCTCCATGGATCGGACTTGTTTTTCCAGATCTTAGATCTGGAGAATTTTAAGGTCATCACTTTGAATTCATTTTTGTGTTCCGCAAACCATTCTTGAACCATTTTTGCAGTGTGGCGGGGCGCATTATACTGCTGAATGAGGGCACTGCCATCAGGGAATACCATTTCCATGAAGGAGTGTACTTGCTCAGCAACAATGGTTAGGTAGGTGGAACGTGTCAAATTAACATCCACATGAATGGCAGGACCCAAGGTTTCCCAGCAGAACATTACCCAAAGCATCACACTGTCTTGTTCCCATAGTGTATCCTGGTGCCAGCTCTTCCCCAGGTAAGTGATGCATATGCACCAAGCCATCCGTATGATGTCAAAGAAAACATGATTCATCAGACCAGGTCACCTTCTTCCATTGCTCCATGGTCCAGTTCTGATGCTCACGTTCCCATTGTAGGCACTTTTGGCCCCATACGCAATAAACTGCGATGCACTGAGTGCTAAGACACCTTTCTATCGGAACCAGACTACACAGGCTAGCCATCACTCTCCATGCTCCATGTGCATCAGTGAGCCTTGGCTGCCCATGATCCTGTCTCCAGTTCACTGGTTTTCCTTCCTTCACTTTTCTAAGGTTCTCACCACTGCAGACTGGGAACATCGCACAAGAGCTGCAGTTTTGGAGTTGCTCTGACCCAGTTGTCTAACCATCACAGTTTGGCCCTTGTGAAAGTTGCTCAATCCCCCCCCCCCCCCACTTCCAGGTGCCAAATCAAATGCAATAGTAGGCTTTCTAGGGTAATGACATAGAACAACATGAATTATTATCTTATGCATATAGAGTTCTGAATTATTAATACAATGAAATATATTAGAGTTGACTGTATGCTCATGTCTTGCAGATAGCAGTGACAGCGAACTGGAGTTATCAACAGTGCGTCACCAGCCAGAAGGACTTGAGCAGCTGCAGTCTGTCACCAAATTTACAAAGAAGGAACTTCAGTCCCTCTACAGAGGATTTAAAAATGTGAGCATCAGACGTGACAATATTTATTGTGCTGGCAAAGACTATATAACGGTGTCTGAAAAGTGAACACAATTTTATCTACATTATAAGGCTGCATTCACCTGCTGCGTTCTGTGATTCCTGCGGCAATGGCCTACAGCTTCTTGTGGCAGGAATCCCAGGTTTCCCTGTTCAGATGGAGCCGCTGTTACCCTGTCATTTCCTTGAATGGGCACAGCGGCCACATCTGAAAAGGGAAACCTGGCATCAGTCTACTTGCTGTATATACTGCACACATGTACTATGGTCCTCACAAAATATGTCTTAATTACAGTACCACAAAAGACACACACACAGAATATTGACATAGAACTCACTAAGCCTACCTTAGGCCTGGTTTACACCTAGGCGTTTTGGGAAAAGAGCTTTTAAACGCCCAACACAAGAAATCCCATGATTTTCAAAGGCCCCTGCACACACCACAACATAGTCTATTTAGTGCTGTGATGCAACACAATGTAACATACAACACAGCATACATCTTGCATGGGTAAAGACTATGTAGGGCATGGGGTGCAGTTGTCAGGACCATGTATTATACAGCATACTGCATACAGTGCAGCGGTAAGGACTCTGTAGCTTATACAGTGTGGTACTGAGGACTATGTAATGTACAACACAGTGTAACAGCAGCAGTCAGAACTGTGTAGCATACAGAGTGCAGTGCTCACTACTGGGCAATGTACAACATAGCACATACAGTGCAGCAGTCAGAGAACAGGGGTCAGGACCTTTGAATTGCACAGCACAGTTTTCAGCATGCAGTGTTCAGGATTAAGTGCCCCTTATGTTGGTGATCAATGTCCCCTCAATATTTGGTGGTAACTGATGTATGTGCCCCCCTGTGTGTCCCTTTCCATTGGTGGCCAGTGGACTCTGTGCCCCTTTTAATTGTAGTCCAGTGGCCTGTGTGCCCCTTTCCATTGATGTCCAGTGACCTGTTTGTTCCCTTACATTGGATTCCAGTGGCCTGTGTGCCCCTTTTTATTGGTGTGCATTGGCCTGTGTGTCCCCTTTTAGTGATGTCCCATGGCCTGTGTGTGTTCTCTTACAATGGAGTTCAGCGACCTGTGTGCCCCTTGTATTGATGTCCAATGTCCCGTGTGCCCCCTTTCATTGGTGTCTAGTGGCTTTTGTGCCCCCTATCATTGGTGTCTAGTGGCTTTTGTGCCCCCTTTCATTGGTGTCCAATGGCCTGTATACCCCTTTCATTGGTGTCTAGTGGCCTGTGTGCCCCTTTTCTTTGGAGTTCAGTGGCCCATGTGCCCTCTTCCATTGGTGTCTAGTGGGCTTTGTGCCCGCTTACCCTGGTATCCAGTAGCCTGTGTGCCCACATACATTGGTATCCAGTGGCCTGTGTGTTCACTTACACTAGAATTAGTTTCACTTGTTAATAGGCCCTATATGACAAAAATAATGAACCTTCTTTTTCTGTTATTTCTTTTTAGGAGTGTCCAAGTGGATTAGTGGATGAAGAAACATTTAAGCTCATCTATGCTCAGTTTTTTCCTCAAGGAGGTCAGTGGATTTCTATCGTGTCTGTTTCTATACAATTGTTAACTATCCAGAAAGAGAGATCATAGTTCACAGATGATTAGAAATAAATTCATGGGAAGCATTTCCTGTTCTACCAAACGATTAGCTCATTTGAAGACAAAATTCTTTGTTGGTTAGTTGGTTCTTGGTTAGTTCAATCAGTAACAGCCGTGTAATATTAAGATCTCATTTGATTGCATTCAGTGTCTACTACCCACGGACACACTGGGGCTTCAACTGCCATGGTGTGTTCCTGTGCTGTAAGGATGTTGGGCTGCCTCCTGGTGAACCTGCACCCAATTAACCCTTTGCTATATATGCTCCAAGATGGTGGCTCTCATAGATTAGAGTTAGGACTGCACTACACAGAGGGGCCTTGACAGTAGGGCTTCCAAATATTTTGCATATTTTGTTTATTAATTATGTTCTGGATGAGATTTGGGTTCCCTGCTACCATAGATTAGAATTTTTTGCCAAAATTTCTCGTTTACCAGAAACAAATGCACTGTGTGACCTTTGCCCAGTCAAATAAGTTGCAGAGGGAATATTTAACCCAGCCCCCTTTCTTTAAAAGGGTGGGCTCATGGCAGCCATGTTATCAGCAAATTAAATTCTGTGTACAAAATGTTTAAATTGTTTAAATTTTGATTTTCGAGGCCCGGCTTCACATGCAATTTGTTTGACAATAGATTGTTTATCAGCCCTATAAAAGGGCAGGATTTAAACGGAGAAAAGTCAATCGATTCCCCCATCCACGCTAAACAGACAGACGGAACCCATGGCTGTCAGAATTCCTGAAGAATGAATGCATCTGGTTGGATGCAAACACTGTTTGGCAAACAATTTTCCTCCTAAATGGACACAACTTCTTATCAAAATCAAAGGAGCTGGATGGAGAATTGCTTACGAACAGTCACTGCATCCAATCAGATGGCTGGCTCCTTCCGGCGCCTTCATTTTTCGTATCGACTTGGGTGGTGCCGACAGGGCAATGGCTGTTACATAAAAGCATTTGGGTGGCTATAGAGTTTCCTGATCACTTGTATGGTGCTGGAGAAGTGTGGGCTCCCCCTCCACCACAACTACTGGCTATCCTGGGCACCGTTGTCCCCCGTACGGGCCAGGGACCCCCACGGCGGGTCTCTGCACTTAAAATGGAGGGAGATCAGCACACTTCCAGTGGCTGATCTCCCCTCCAATCACTGGACCCAGAAGTGATGTGTATTACACCACTTCCGTTTGTTGGAACTTCTTGCACAGCCTCACAGAGAAACACAAGCACACAGTCTGATATGCATGCTGCACATGGCTTGACAACAGGAAGGAAGCCACAGCTTTATTATCTACCTTGTTCAATACAACAGGGTATATCTACCATAGATATATAACAGAACTTATAAACACTGCCATCTAGTGATCAAAATTGTATACTGCAGAAGTTATTGCTATAAACACAGTAATGTGCATTCTAACACCGGTTTTATTGTGCAATTTCTTTGGTTGCTGTAGCCGGAAAAGAAGCTGATGATGCAGATCTCTGCTTCATCAGCTTCTTTGGGGTCCATAGGTGACATTAGGGGTTTAAAAGACCCCTGGTGTCTCCATAAAGAGGACCTGTCACTGTATCTGTGCTATCACATAGGGAGAATGTTAGCACCCTATGTAATAGCAAGGAAGTTAAGTGTAAAAAAAAAAGTTGAAGAAATTAAAGTCACATATTTTAAAAAAAAATGATAAAGACACCAAAGTTTTTTACAGTCCCCCAGCCCCATGTACAGGCACATACCAACACAGACATACATTTGGTGTGCCTACATGCAAAAACAACAATTGTGCCGCACGTGTTACATATCACAGAGAATGTCGGAATGTAAGCAATAATTGTAGGGCCATCAATCAGTGTTAACACTAAATTGGTGAGTGGTAAAAGTTTTTGTAGCGTCGCCTATTGGTAATTTTGGGTATGGTAGTTCTTTGCAATTTCACAGGCGAAGACAATTTTAAGGCATGACATGTTTGGTGTCTATTTACTTGACGTGACTCCGTCTTTTATATTTTACCATAAAAATGCTAATAATAAATGTTTCATAATATAACGTAGGGAGAACTTTTTTCAAAATTTTCTTTACTTTTTTTCTTTATATAGTAAAAAATAAAAAACCCCCAGCGGTGATTAAATACCACCAAAAGAAAGCTCCATCTGTCCCCAAAAAATGGTATAAAATTAATTTCAGTAAAGTGTTCCATGACTGAATAAATGCCACTCAAAGTACCGCAGCGCTGAATACTGAAAAATGGCCTGGACAGGAAGGGGGTCTAACACCTCGGTCTTCTCCAAGGGGTTAAACATTAAATTGTAAAACAGGCATTTTTAAGCAAATAATGAAACAATATAAAAAAACACGTTGACTAAAAACCATTATACTTTCCCTTTAAAACGTAGAATTTCCATGAAAGTTCAGTGACACATGACCATTTACAATCAGTAAACTGCAGTCACTGTCTGCTCTTTGGCCCACACCAGTAAATGGCCAGGGTTCGCATTAATGGACATCATAGCGGCAGTGACCTCCATGCATTAATGTGAATGTACATGACCCGGCCTGCTTTTGTGTCTGAACTGAGAATCAAGGCCATAGGCAGAGGTGAGGAATAATGCCCGGCGTATTATTGAAAGCCGAAAACGACGAGCTCTTTCCTTCTTAAAGGACAGATCAATAAGGTGAGATGTGGTGAAGGAGGACACTGTGCACGGCACGTCTGAGTTGATCACAGTGTCTTTTGGTGAAAAGATTTCTTTAATGTACATCAGGGATTTCACTTCTGATCCCTGAGTAGGTAATTATGTTTTCCATCTGTATCAGCTGCTGTAATACCAAAAGGGATAAGTATTAAGGTGCCCAATCCCGCGATCGTACGAGAATCGAACAGTGTGAACGAAGACGTGTGACCGTTTCTAATGTACGGTCGCACGTCTTTTGTCTAAGGAGCATGTTAGAAAACCAGCCGAGAATCGTACGATTTTCGGCTGGTTTGAACAGTGCTCGGGAGACAAGTGCCGAACGGGCCCGGTGTGCGCACGCGCACACTGCCCGTTCAGCATTGCGGTCATCGGAAGCCCGCCCTCAGGGGGGCGGGCTTGCGATGATCGAGAGTGCGATCTGCCTGTCCAAGATGGGCAGATTGTAAATTTTTTTAATCACTTTACAACTATCGCAAGACTAAGGTCTTGCGATGGTTGTACAGTGTATGGCCACCTTTAAGGTGCCCATACACCTGCCGATTATTGTACGATAATCGGCAGGTGTATGGAAGTTGTGCGACCGTTTCTACTGTACGGTCGCATGTCTTTTGTCTTACGAGCAGGCTCGATAACCAGCCGAGAATCGTACCATTGTCGGTGGGCAAGCGCACACTACCCGTTCAGCATTGCAGTCATCGGAAGCCAGCCCCTCAGCGGGGCGGGCTTGCGATGATCGCAAGTACGATCTGACTGTCCAAGATGGGCAGATCGTACGTTTTTTTAATTACCTTACAACCATCGCAAGACAAAAGTCTTGCGATGGTTGTAAGGTGTATGGCCAGCTTAAGTATAGGTTCAATTTACAGCCACACATGAAAACTTGCCATTCAGAGTGACTTAAAGGGTATGTAGGCCCAGAAGAATGTAAATACAGCGTACCAATACGTAAAGCAGAACTCTGGGTAAAACTATTCTTAACCCTTGCAGTGGGTGCTCGTTTTTGTCTGGATGCTAAAATAAAAAAAAGTTATATTAACCCGAACCACGGAGACATCTTGCTCGTAGACCAGTCCTTGGAGCCTCTCTCCCCCTGCAGCGGTCTAAGGCACCAGAGTCATCACATCCTATACAGTGTATGGGACATAAGGAAAGCGAGGGACATACTAGCTTATTTTTTTTTAGGCTTATTTTTCCTTTATTTTCGCTAGGGATGCACCGTTACTGGTTTTTCGGTATCGAGTATGAGTACTGATATTTTGTTCAGGGTACTCACTGATACCAAATACCGATACCGGAAGTCCCATTAAGGAAGCCCGGCGGCATTTAATAACTTAATGCTTCCTCCAGGTGAGGAGGAAGCATGGAGCCGGCTTTCTGGCCAATCAGGAAGCCGGGCGGTGAGTCATTACACGCTGCCCGGCTTCCTAGCCAATCATGCTCTCTCGTCACCAACCTGGGACGCTCTGGCTGGCGACCCGCCCAGCTTCTGGCAACTAGTGATGTCAGTGAGCTGGGTGGATAACCAGACAGAACTGGAGCCAGAGGTAACATGGACACCCACCTTCTCCCCCCCCCCGCCCCCCCCCTT
>NW_017307589.1:248093-279476 GCF_000935625.1 Nanorana parkeri | reverse complement strand
CCCCTTTCCTCATAAACTACCAGAACCCCCCTCACCCATCCCTAACCACCCTACCGGTAAAGTGCACCACTAGAAGCAACCCCCCACCCCACCTTCCCCACCACACACACAGCTTACTAGCGCACACAAGGGTGGCTCCATAGGACCCCGCAAGGAAAAGGAGTCACCCTAAAACAGGGTATTAGGGTCAGTGTTTAGGGGATCAGCTGACTCTGCAGGAAATTGAAACTTCTCAACATCATGGAGCAGCATCCATAGCAAGTGATAACAAATAGCTTAGACCCTTTTGCCTTTAAAGGAGAACTTTTCACTCACCTCATAGTTCTAGCCCACCTGTGACTATGAGACTGTCACAGGTCGGCTCAGTAGATCGGAAAGTAAGCGAACACATACCGGCGTTCGCTCACTTCTTGATCTTGTCACGGCAAAGAGACGTGACAGGGGTGGGACTGGATTCCACCCGCTCCGATCCTCCAGCGCTGACTGGCGGAACGGACGGGGGAGGGGCGGGTACAGCTGGCTCTGCCTCTAGATAGACAGATCCAGACATAATTGTCGGGATGCGTTTCAGCTGTGGCGTCCCAGTATACCACGAGCTGCAGCTCGCTGTATACTGAGCTTAGGATGACGGGAGGACACTAGTTTGTGTCCTCCCGTTACCCTTAGGAGAACTATGGGGAAAAGCCCTGACCCCATAGTTCTCCTTTAATGTCACTTTAAGTTATGCTATGTGAATGAGAAACATGTAACAAACCTAGAATCGGTGTTATCCCAATTAGGCTGCAGAAGTGGAAACACACTAGTGAGAGTCCATACACCAGGGAAGTAATGAAATACAACCAATATTGAAATGCAGCTATTTTCCTTGACGCATGTGGATAGTAATGGTTGTTGTAAATAATTGGGATATATCTGTAGCCATCAGATGTAACAGTGTTATTGGACCCAACTAAGAGATAAAAGACGTCCAGACATGTCTTGGACTGGATGAGTTCTATACTATTTATCTTTTCAGGCAGGTCCTCTGGTTGGGGTTGTAGTCAGGTTGTGCTGCACTCACAGCATTTCATATGAACAGCCCTGTTTCATGTTTTTCACAGTTTGTATCATTTTGTGACATTACAATGGGCATAGTAAATCTATCTGTATAATATTTGCTCGAATGCTGATACATTTTTAGTAACCCTTTTTTCTCTCTGTGATTGCAGATGCCACAATGTATGCGCACTTTCTATTTAACGCCTTTGACCTGGACAGAAGTGGAGCAATCAAGTTTGAGGTAAATAAATGGAAAGGAAGGGCAGGCCTTGGGAAGGGCACAGCCTTAAAGGGTCTACTTGATTTAAAAGAAAAAATTGTTTATGTTATGTGATCAGGTTATGTTGAAAGAAGAAAGTATAAATCAGAACGTTACAGAATTTCACAATGCAAACTGATAGACTGTCTGTGGTGACTGGCCTACATTCATGATGTAGATGAGCTATTGCGTACATGACATGGCCTGTTCTGGTTGCCATGTGTTGTGTGTCTCAGGTGCCCCTTCTATTGGTCTATGTTGGTCTCTACTCTGCTGTTGTGTGTCTCAGGTGCCCCTTCTATTGGTCCCTGTTGGCCTCTACTCTGCTGTTGTGTATCTGACGTACCCCTTCTATTTTTCTTCTATTGGTCTCGGTTGTGTGGTTTGAGGTGCCCCTTCTTTTGGTCTCTAGTTGTCTTCTATTAGTCTCTACCTTGCTGTTGTGTGTCTTAAGTGCCCCTTCTGTCGTTTTCTATTGATCTCTACCCTGCTGTTGTGTGCCTCAGGTGCCCCTCCTGTAGGTCTCTATTTGTCTTCTACTGGACTCTGTTGGTCTTCTATTGGTTTCTATTGGTCTCTACCCTTCTATTGTGTGTCTTAAGTGCCCCTTCTATTGGTCTCCGCCCTGCTATTGTGTGTGTCTCGGGTTCTATTGGTCTTCTATTGGTTTCTACCCTGCTGCTGTATGTCTCTGGTGCCCCATCTATTGGCCTCTACACTGTTGTTGTGTGTCCTGGGTACCACTTCTTTTGCTCTCTATTTGTCTTCTATTGGCCTCTACCCTGCAGTTGTGCGTCTTGGGTGCCCCTTTATTGGTCTTCTGTTGATCTCTACGGGTCTCTACCCTGCTGTTTGTTTTAGTGCCTGGTTTCAGTATGTTCCGACAGCTGTTTGAGCTCTCCTCACTTGAATGGAGGTTGCATGGTCTTGTTGTCTGTGCTCTGTTACTACACAGCTCAGCAGTTTAGCTCTTGGAAGGTTTATTCCCTGTGCTGTGGTAAATGCTAATAGCACAGCTTGGAGTAAATTCACATATTGATCTGCAGGACCTGCCTGGGGCCTTTGTTAGATAAATGGTTAATGATTCATCCAATTCACAGGAATCGCCCAAAATTCTGACAGTGGATGGCCCAGCTGCCTCAAAGGAGTCTTTAGACTTTAGACATTTTCTTCAGCCTGCAGGGGATGTCAGCCTCATCCCCTGCCTAGGTCTGTCATTGCCCTTGGTAGAGAAGCTCCGTCCCACCCCACATATAGCAGAGTACAAAGCTTTAACTGATTTATGGGTCTACAGAGTGGTTACAGAAAGGGAACTGGTGGCAGGTCTATTCACGAAGCAGCCGAAGGATCTAGCCGTAGCTTCGGCTGATCCTTCGGCTAGCTTCGGCCCCAGGAGCGGCTCACTTCGCTTCAGGTCAGTCATTCACTCGGCTGCTTACGGCAGCTTAGTGAATAGACCCCCTAGTTATGTAGCAAAAGCATTTGCCAATATACAGTATGTGGTTATCATACAGATACTTGTACGTTTACTGACCCATGTGATATCTGAAAATGTATTTCAGTCAGCAAACGTGAACACTTATAACAATTCTCATAACTATGTAGTGCCATATATTGAACACGCACAGTATCCTAGAACTGGTTAGGGCATCTAGATAGGATTTCATTAACGTGGCGATAATTTTAGGATTGCTAAGCCTAGTGCAAGTAAATCAATGAGCCGGCACATGTCAATGATCAATAGTAGTAGTAGTCACGTTTGTCAGTGTCCACTCTATTTCAATGTTTGTAGCTATGTCATGTTTAATTGTAATCACTCATAAGAAAGGTATCTTTGGATCAAATTTGCTTCATCCATAACAAAGCTTGAATCAAATGATGGATTTGGTGCTGTTTCCATTAACATAGGAAAGGTTTGTGCATACCTCGCAACTTTCTTTTTCTGTTATTTTAGCTCCCTAGACAAAACGAGCACTTAACCCTTGAAGTGCTGAGGTAGCCCCACTGCAAGGGGTAAGATTTGATTTTCCTGGAGTTCTTCATTAAGAATATGCCCAAAATGATTGGTCAAACCCAGAATTGTAATTTTTCACTATCAATTTTCCTTTATACTGGCTTTTCAAAATAGCAAACAAGATAATGAAGAGATAGAAGGAATGAATTAGTGCAGAATAACACTTTTGGTAGTTAAATAGAATATTTCATAGATATCTGTACATCAGAACACAAAGAGGGACAACTGAGGAGGAAAGAGGGACAGAGGGATTGGGTTCCAAATGAGGGACAGTTAGGAGGTATGCTTGTGCAGCGTGAGTGGCACTACAAGCATTGGCACGATAACCAAATTCCTAGGAAGCTTTTCAAGGTGCTAATTAATCAGGATCATCACTGGGCACTAACCTAGATGTTAAAGTACAACTGAAGCCAAAATATTTTTTTTAGCTTTGGATAGAGTAGGGGAAAGATATAACAGTGACGTGCGGTACCTCTGGTTCCGGGTGAGGCATTCCCCAGCCTCGCCCCTAGCATGTCCTGCCTCGCCCCCCAACGGCCGAAGCCCCGCCAGACGACGCCTCGCCCCTGCCAGGCGAAGCCCCGCCCCAACCCGGTGCCCAAGCTAGTGTGAAGGAGGAAGGGAGGAGATAGGGAGGAGCCTCCCTGTCCCTCACTTGCTTGTCACTGCTGAGGCATCAAGATCAATGACCTCAGTGGGGTTTTTTTTTTCTTTTTTTGATTGGACAGCTTGGACCAATAGTGCTTTGCCATTGGTCCAAACCATCCACAGAGCTCACACCTCTAACAAAGAGTAGAACTTTTCTCAATAGAAACATTACACAAGCAGTGGGGAAGCCCGCTGCTGTGTAACCTAACTACCTGTCAAAACAGGTAATTAACAGGCAGCGCTCCGTCCATGACAGGTTACACAGCGGGGAGGATTTCCCTGCTGTGTAACCTGTTACAAGCCGATCTGAATGGAGAAAAAAGTGTCAGCTTCAGACTTGAAGCTGACAGCTTTTTCCTCCAAAATACTAGGTGAGGCTCAGCCTCACCTGCCTCTCCCGACTGCACGTCCCTGGGTTATAACCCCTGTTTGTTTTTTTGCCATTGGGGGGATTTCTCTTTACTTCCTATCCGTTAACCACAACAGAAAGTAAGAAGAAATCCCTTCAAAGAGCAGGAAATCCCTGGTGGTCAGCAAGGTCACCGGATCTAGTGTACCCATTGGAAGATTTCCCATCTATTCCTGTTCTAATGACAACCCAAATTTGAGATTTTCTTTTACTCTCAGTTATAACGGTCACCAGGACAAATAGAGAGGGTGAATCTCCCTAATGGGGACACAAACAGCAATAAAAACCTGACCGGTGTTCTAATCCCTCTCCACTAATCCCTCTCCACTCCATCCAAAACTAAAAAAGTTCTGGCTTCAGTTGCAATTTAAAGGAGAACTATGGGGTCAGTGCTTTTCCCCATAGTTCTCCTCAGGGTCACGGGAGGACATAAACTAGCGTTCTCCCGTGACCCAAAGTTCAGTATACCGCGAGCTACATGATTGACAGCTGGATCTGCCTATCTAGAGGCAGAGCCAGCTGAACCCCCCGTTCGTTCCTCCAGTCATCGCTGGAGGATCGGAGTTAGGAGGGGGGGAATCCCTGCAGGGAGCCGTGAGTGACAGTCACGGCTCTCTGCAGGGACAGGATCGAGAAGTGAGTGGGCGACGGTATGTGTTCGCTCACTTCCGGACGTGTGACAGTTTCATTGTCACAGGTCGGCTCACCTCATAGATCTCCTTTAACTGCTTAATGACTACAGAATTTTAAGAGCAAAGCAGCAACAGTCTGTGAGTAGATCCAAATCAGATAAAAGGTTTATTTGACACACGCGTGTGGGGAAAGGCCACAGCTTATAATGGTTCACACATCAAGATAAAGATTAGGTTACAACATTGTTCAGTTAAACATAATTCAAAATACATCCTGAATCAGCATTATTTGTTCCTCGCGTATACATAGCAAGTGTCTGAGTTTAGATAAACTAAAAAACTCCTAGAATGGCAATTTCTCCAATGACTTTAAGATAACAGCTCGCCCCTTCTCAGAAGGGTGACTTCAAACTTTGTCTCATGAACAAGTGACAAAACGTGTTTAAGTGTATATTAAATGTTTTAAAGTCTCTAGCTGTATTTAATAGTATGTATGTTTTTCTTTAATATAATATACATATAGAATGTGATCGTATAGTGGAATATCTTTAACCTGTCATTTTAGATGTCATATCATTTACTTCTGCTAGTGTGCCTTATCTTATGCCATCTTTACTAAACAGTCCTACTTATGAGATACATTTCATAATATGTTGCATAATATTACACTGACAAAATGGAATCTGAAAAAGTGATTCAACAGGGATCATCAGTTCTCCCCACACAATATTGATCTCTACAATGTAAAGCTCTAATAGATCACCATATAATCCAGCTAAAAGAAAAGTAACGCCAAACCTTTTTTTGGCTTAACTTCCCCTTTGGGTCACAAGAGTACATTTACATTTCCTGATGTACTCCAATAACCCAAAGTCAGCATATAGCGGGCTACTGCGAGGTGATTCATTAGTAAGGTTATGCTACTGCACTGACGAATCAACAGGATGCAGGCAAGTGGGTCAGGGATCTCAAGTCTCCCTGATGTTCAGGGAGTCTCCCTCTATTAGTCAGCGGCTCTCTGACGTCCGCGAGAGAGGCATTTTCTCCCTGAAAGGTTTACTCGGAGTAAACCTTTCCGGTAAGACATCAGTGGGTAAAGTTTCAGAGTGAGGCTTGCCTCCTGGAGGAAGGTCATGTGATCTCTAGAGTAGCCTCAGAACGAGGCTTTGCTCTCAGAAGGAAGAAGCTACTTGCTGCACAGAGAGGGCGGACATAGACTACTATTGAGAGCAGGTACAGGCACTGAGATCTACTTTACTCCTCAGCATTTTTTTAAAAAGGTCTTGGGCTGTCTAATAAATTGTGACCTTTACACTGACAGATACTTGAACATCAATTCAAAAATCTGATGTATATATAAATAAATATATATATATATATATATTATTATTATTATTATTATTATCATTATTATTTCTTTTATATTCTGATGACGGCCGCTGTAAAAAAAAACAAAAAAACAGAAAGGGCACCTCCCTGAAATGAGACGGGCACCTCCCTGAAATAAGGTTTTGCAGGTTGGGATGTCTGAGTGGGTCAAAAAGCTGTATTGCTTTACTGCAATGAGGAAAGGTGAAGGCATTGACTTGACCTGCTGTCTGGCAGGAATGTCTGGATCATAATACTGTCTGTAAAGAATTGGAATACTTTTGGTAGGTAAGATAGTTCACACATAAGTATTTCAATTGTTTACATAGCTGTTTGCCTGGAGTTTAGCTTCAAGGTTACCCCCACGTGCATTTGCAGGTGCAGTGTGGCATGTTTTCAGCAAGATTAAGGGCCTGTTCACATTTGGGCCAAACACCGCCAAGAATCAGCGTCTCTCTGTGGTGGGGATGCAAAGGTGTGTGCGACCAGCTGCCACCAGCAGCCTTTACAAATCAATGACAAGCTTATGGGCACCCCAGTTGTTCACATGCAACAGGATATCCGAGTGGTTACACGCAATTAGGGACAGATGAGCAGCCCTGGGTACAAACTGTCTGCATCCAGGGCCACTCATCTGGCTCTAATAGCTTGTAAGTGCTCAGATGTGCGGTTACATACGAACAGTTACTGAGTGCACACTCCTGTGCCTACCCACCTCCGAGAAATGAAGTTTCTTGGAGGCATTGACCATGTATATAAGCCCTTACATGTGTTTTGCATGCCTCACCTCTCATGTCTGTGCAATGTGTGTTTTGCTGGAATCTGCACCAAATTAGAAGCAACTGCCAACATTTGAGAAATATACTATAATTATAACAACTTTTTTCATCTTCCTGTTTCCCCTACAGGACTTTGTGGTTGGCTTGTCCATTCTATTACGAGGAACTGTCCATGAAAAATTAAGATGGGCTTTTAATCTCTATGATATAAATAAGGACGGATATATCACCAAGGAGGTATGTCAGCTTGTTTTGCAATGTATTTCATAACACAACAAAACTGTGTCTGTGAAGGTTCTCATTCATCCAGGTCATGGTATATCTGTAAAATATAAATCAAGACAACTGGATTTGCTGCATTTTTCTTGAGGACGTTGCACTGGTCATCTGACTAGTTTTCTCTTCTCAGAATTGAGAAAGCTAGTCGGCTGACCAGCGAAAGATCTTCAAAAAACATACAGCAGGTCCAGTTGCCTTGATTTTTTTTTTACATATATGAACAAAACTGTCGTTTCTTTTAGATATTTTACTATTAGGAACAAAATATGAACAACACGATGCTCTGGTTGTATCTAACGTGTCTCATACTATACAGTTCCTCCCACCCACAGTAAGGAGGAGGGGATGCACGTCAGTTCCTACATGATGGGGGGGGAGTGTAGAGTAGAGTAAAGGAAAGTAATTCGCACTCCCACTCGGTTCCGAAACGTCACCATTTTGATGTGACACTGCAGAGGTCAATAAATATTGACTATCAATTAAGCTGGAGTGCGAGTGACTTTCCTTTACTCTACATTACTCTGCAGAGGCATCTGCTGTTACTCAGGCACCCACCTGATACTTATGGGTACTATCCGGTCAGGAGTGCAATGGGTCCCATATTAATTTTTTCCTACATGATGGAACGCAAATCTATCTCTTATCTAAATGGATAGCAACATTCTCTATTTATTCTATTAATTCTAAAGTGAAATTTAAAGTCAAAGAGATCTTATGCTATTTCATTTGCTGATGAAAGCACAATGGATGTTGCTACTTGATGTTTGAAAGTTTCAGTTTCCTGCAGAATCAGCTGGTCACCTGAGAACTGGCCCTGACTTCCTGTTTTAGAGTGACCCCTTTCTCAAGCAGAGTGCTGTGCAGTCACCCTTGTGTGTGATAGTAAGCTGTGTGTGTCTCCACAAACACACAGACTGAGCAAATCAAGCTACCCCCCCTGCCCTCTCTCCTCCCTCCTCACTTCTCCAAGCTAATAGATGAACAGTTGCTGGAGTCTGCTCTTTCCTTTGTGATCCTGTACTGGACAGGAAAAGCAGGGAAGCTGAGCTGAGGGACTTGGAACCAGCTGTTCACAAACATGATGATTGTAAATGTTTGGGCAAAATGTAAATCAGTACTCTGCTGGGCAATAGTTTAGTATGTGTTCTGGGGCTTGGGAGGGAGGGGGGAAGTCTATTATGTGTTCTGGGGGCTTGGTAAGGAGGGGGGAAGTTTAATATGTGTTCTGGGGGCTTGGGAGGGAGGGGTGGAGTTTAATATGTGTTCTGAGGGCTTGGTTTATTATGTGTGTGTGGGGGGGAGGGAGTGTATTATTATGTGTGAGGGTGGATTGGTAGTGGGGGTGTATGATTATGTGTGCGGGGGGAGTGTATGTGTATGTTATTATGTGGGGATTGGAATGGGGGGTCCCCTATATTTCAGGTGCAATTAGGGATTCCTGTGTCACAAACTTGCATTTTCATGCACAGGAATCCCTAATCTGGCGTTTACTTGCAGCAACTGTCACCCATTCAAGTTAATGATCAGGTACCCACTTGACCTCAACATTTATTGCATATCTTTTATGAGGCATTCAGGACCATGAGTGAACTGTCATACCTCCTTCATGTGAGCAGCAATGTAGGTTTATACACCTGCATGGTCTCTGGTATGTGCAGGGTGTCAGGTGGGCTCTGCAGGATTTCAGCTGGGCACTGTCGGGTCTCAGGTGGGCTTTGCAGGGTATCAGGTGGGCTCTGTAGGGTTTATGATGGGCTCTGGAGGATGTCAGATGGGCTCTGCAGGGTCTCTGGAGGGCTATGTGGGGTCTATGGTGGGCTCTGCAGCAGTGAGCAGCAGAGTGATCTGTTCTTCGGCTCTGACGTCAGAGCCAGCAGGAGCAGAGCTGAAGAGAAGGAGATGGCGCAGGCACAGGAACGTGTTCTGGGGGTAGGGAGACAGCGCAGGCACGGGAACGTGTTCTGAAGGTAGGTACTTTTCTTAGGTGGGGGGACTGCATACAAAATTTTGCTATGGGAACCTGTGATTTCTATTTACGCCCCTGCATGAGACTATGTTTCTTTTGAACCTGCACAGAAATAATTATGCATAACTAATATATAAAAATCTAAAACTGTATCAAATCTACTAACTATAATTCAATGAACATGTTCCAGAATTGAAAATAACCCTTAACAATTGAAACGCTTCCTTAAAATCTGATATTCTATGCCTTTCCTACAATTAGGAGATGCTGGCCATAATGAAGTCCATCTATGACATGATGGGGAGGTACACTTACCCCATGTTAAGAGATGATGCACCGATAGAGCATGTGGAAAGATTTTTCCAGGTAAATTTTACATTAAAATGCCAGATATTCATTGTTTTGCTTTAGACATTTATATAATAATTAGCTGTGTATGTAGTTAAAGCCGTCACTGACTGGGACATGTCAGGGCACATAAACCATTTCTGTGGGACATTTTATGCCCATTCCATATTCTAACTCACTGGTTTGCAGAGTCCATCCTGCTTGAATTATTATTATTATTATTATTATTTTATATAGAGCCAACATTTGCTGATCTTTACCGCAGATTGTACACCAGACATACATTGTTACAACACAATACATCGATACAGACTAGAATTATGAGAATTCTGCCTGCCAGGCCTTTTAACTCTAACAGGAAAATTATGTTATACAAAATATATCTAAAAAAACCTTCATATATAAAGTCTTTAGGAGAAAGTCCATCCATGTATAACCTTTTGATAATGGAGACTGTTATGTTCTTCTACTGTCTATGGCCTTATTGAAAATTACACAAAGCCCCTTTCTCTAATCCATACATCATGTTTAACTGTCTCTAATTGTGACCTTTTTTTTTTACAGAAAATGGACCGAAACCATGATGGAGTTGTGACCATTGATGAATTTCTGGAGACTTGCCAAAAGGTTATTTTTTTGGCCTTGTTTGTCCATGTTATTTTGCTTCTCTGGGGCACTGAAAATTATACTGGTAAACATACACATTTCACAGTCAGTTACCAAAAAAAGCAATACCCTATAGCAACAAATCAGAGTTCAACTTTCAATGTTCTGGCAGTAGTGAACTCAAAGCTTTCTGGTTGCTTTGGGTTGCATTAGTGAACTCAGATCTCACTGGCCGCCATAAGTTATTGCACTTTGTAGCATTGCTGGATTTACCAATAAAGTGACACTAAACTCAGGAGTTAAATCTTAAAAATACATTCAAGTGTGTTATCTATTAACAAAAATGTGTGTTATTTGTGTATCACTCGGCTGTAGATCCTCAAATCACCTATGAATCTCTGTCCTTCCTTCTGGAGGATGTCCACTTTTTTTCCCATGGTCCCTGTGTGTGTTGTAAAGTAGCCACCACTCCAAGCTTGCTCCTGTGATAGACTACGTCACATTTAGTTTACTAATTTGTACTGAGATTGTAGTCTATCAAAGGAGCGAGCTTGGAGCAGTGACTACTTTATAACACACACAGGGACCATGGGGAACAAAAGTAGCCCCCCTCCAGAAGGAAGGATAGTGTCAGCACCAATTCAGAGATGATTTGAAGATTTACAGCTGACTGATACATGAATAAGTTACATATTTGTTAATAGTTAAGGCACGTGAATGCATTTTTAGGTTGTAACGCCTGAGTTTAGTGTCACTTTATGACCAGTAAACTTGTTTCCTTGTATTATATCCGTGCATCATTTTAAGACCTTCACAAAAAGTACTGACATTACACCTTGAAGCTCTGCCTTTTTTGTCCTTTGACCTTGACATGAGGAATAGCTGATCAACATAGTGTGCGCCAGTCCTTATCAGGACCCAAACACTGGTGTTTCTTACCATATTGAGGAAGTGAAACCATTTTAAATAAAGGCCTTTGTGTTAGAAACATTTTACGAATTGTAACTTCAGTTAAAGAATCTGGCAATCAAGTGTTCTCTTCTTTCTTCAGGATGAAAACATCATGAAGTCCATGCAACTGTTTGAAAATGTGATCTAAGAGGGGATATGACACTCCACCCATGCCAGCACTAGAAATGACCCATCCAATGGTGTATGCCCACGCTTGGATCACAGACACCCCTCTTCCTTGTGTCACGAACAGTCAATGGATGGAGTAATCTCTCTCCCAGGGAACATATGATCCTTCTTACTGCCTGCCTGTTTGCACTGATCCCTTCCTTCTCCTCACAGTAACAAACTCACCTTTTTAGGGACTGTTTTATATTATTAGAGGATAAAAAAAAGCACATTTATCTCTGCAAGAGCTGGGATTCTTAAATCAGGGATTTTTACAGGAAGCCGCTCTTGCCTGAACCCAATGAGGAGACATGACACACATCCCATATTAACTGAAAACATACACATTGATTATTTTGTTAGACAAAACACAAATTCTACACAGCGATCTACGTTCTGGGCTTCCTGAAGACCTGCCAAATCCCCCATCCTAACCCTACATGTAAAAACTGCAGAAGGACCCTGGTGTGCTCTTCCCCGGCCGGAGGATGGGGGGCAACTTCGTACCAACTACTCTGGCACTGGAAGGGTTAAGACAAGGTTATAATTTCTATTTTGTTGGAGCATTTTTTTGTTAAAGAATTTTCAACAAATGTAATGAGCCAATCCAGCCAGTTTTGTTTTATGCATGTCTTCAACAAGACCCCATCCAAGCAATATGTCACTTTGCTGTTCTGTCAGACCTGTTTGCTGCTGTTGGTACTTATTTTTTGCTATAATTTTTGCCCCATATGGTAAAAATAAAATGTATGGTTCACAATAGAGTGGATCAAACCTCAACTCTGTGAAGTTGTGCCTGAGGAGACAGCATCATTTATCACCATTCAAAAAGGTTACATGGGTTGGTGTGGCCTAATTATTTATTGTATTTGAAGTGTACATGTCAGCCATTTTAAAATCTTCTTCTTTGTGCCCCTCTGAAACTGCTTTTACTATGCCCACCAAAAGTCCTGCCCCTTTCCAACCAGAGTGCTTCATTGAGGATACCGTCATTGGCCTATTCTTTTGCCTTTTGCTCCAGGACTTTCTTGACAGGGTAAGGCACAGCCGTCCTATGACCCAACCACCCACTGCTGACTACAACCCTTAACCCCTCCATGACCCATGCCCACCTTAAATAATGGACCACACCAGGTTGGATATAAAATGGCTGTAGCAGCCGTTTATTATAAAATATCTTTAAATATATAATTTCCGTTCAAACATTAATTATCACCATAAACAACAATTTCTCTGTAACCTATTCTTTGGCGTGAGGTCTGCGCAGGCACCACTTACTCAACCACCGAAGATCTCTGCTTACCCCCTTAAACCACTGGCCCCTAGCCGCAACCCACCGACTCAGGGACAACATTGGGAAGTAACAGCAGAGACCTCCTACACCTATTTCTGACCTCTCTCTCTGCTGAACCCGCCAGAGAACAAACGGGGCCGCGCACCACGGACGCAGCCCACAGCCACCGTAGCCCGCCATGCGCAGACCTAACCAACGCCACCGAGATCCAGCCTCTGAAAGACAAGCAAGTGAATTAAAACAAGCAGTAAACAAACAAACAAAAAAAAACAAACGTTAGGGAGGGAGGGCGGGAAGTGAACTGACCTTGTGCTGACTCCCAACTGCCTGGATCACCCCTCCTCCTGCTCTAACCACCCTGGATGCTCCTCCTGGACCACTTGACCCAGCCAATCACGGTAAGTGACACCCAAGCACCTTCCTTAGGCTAACTTAACCCTTTCTCTACCTGACTGCCTGCCCACCCTGTCATGCCGTCCTTTCGCCTATTCTTTTGCCTTTTGCTCCAGGACTTTCTTTCAATCATCTGCCTGCATTCAGCTCACACACTACACGCAAAGCTCCGTGCCAGACAGCTTTGCTTCGCTCAGCACAGCTTTGCGTGCAGTGTTGCATGGGCTTTAAGTTTTTTGCCTGGAGTTACGAGTCTTTCCTGGAGTCTATTAAACCTCATTTATGAAAAACATTACACTAGCATCATAAATCTGGTGCAAATATATTCCGTGCAAGTACAAACACTCGCAATTGCCATGATAAATTCCCCCCTGTATGTTTGTGAGTACATCTGTGTAATCACTGTGAGCACCACCATTCTTCAAAGGTCAATGACGCTGTATGAAGTGCCGGTGATCCACAATATCAACATATCTATCATGAGAGAGGCACCCCAGAGAGGATTTTCTGGCTACCTAAGAAACATGATAGCAGGCATCTAGTAGAGGCACTCATGAGTCTAGAGCAGAAGCGTATGTCCAAACAAGAGGCGTTTACTCTGTCCAGCGTTTTGATGGATTAAAGTCCATCAAGATAAGAACAGTTTTTTGTTGCCCCACAACCACCAATCGGAACAAAACTTCATTGGAAAGTAGCAGTTGAAGAAGGAAAATCTGAATGTGACTGGTAGCTACGGGGAAACACAGAACACTTATGGAACTTACCAGTTATGTCAATGTGTCTAAACTAGCAATATATATAAGGTACATTACCTTCGATAACAATCTCTGCGCACTTGGATTGTGTGTACATAAAATACACAGATGGTCCAATTGTCCTCTTTGAGGAAAGGTGGATTTTTCTGGTTAAAATAACCTTCACGAAAAAAATGTGATAAAGATATAAGGATTGATTAATTTATGTGGAACTGAAATTAGAGTAGCTACACGACCTGGCCAAAAAAAGTCACACACTCTAATATTTCATTGGCCCGCCTTTAGCTTTGATCATGGCGTGGCATCGTTTCTATAAGCTTATGCAGGGTCACAAGAACTAGTGTCCCCATTGGAAGATTTTCTGTCTATTCCTGTTCTGATGACAACCCAAAATTTGGAATTTTCTTTCACTTTTAGTGAAAACAGTCACCAGGACAAATAGACAGGCTGAACCTTCCTAACGGGATAAAGAACAATAAAAACCTGACAGTTGTTCCAATCCCTCTCCAATCCCTCTCCAATCCCTCTCAAAAGTTTTGGCTTCAGTTGCTGACCATACAATATACAACCTGATTGTACAATCTCCTTTAAATCTGCCATAACTATATAATGCAAGGGCCTGCCTAATTTGATACTAATTGAACTGGGTCTACTGTGTGTGCGAGTTGGTCATGTCTATATTTCCAAACCAACATCCAGATAAAACAATAAGGGTGTGCTGTCTCTTTGCTATAAATGATACCCGAGGCTGCTTACTAATAACTGGAGACATCATAAAGCTGCTTCTCTATGCCTGACACCAATCAGGTATACCTGAGTGAAACAATATTGCTGCTTGCTATAGAAAATAGCTCCACTTTTGTTCCAGTTTTTATAATTCAGCTCCATTTCCTCGTTGAGGTTACTTATATACTCTTGAACAAATGCCCTGTTTCTGAGATAGATTTCTAAAATCATTTCTCTTATAGAATATATGTTTGTTCAAAGCAAAAGCAACAGAGACTATAGTGATGAAGGAGAAGACAGATACTTTTGTGGGGGGAAAAAATCCCCCCCTGGGTGATCAAGGTACATTGCAAGGATTTGAACAAAATTTGTTGCAGATTCCGACCTTGTCCTTTTCCAGACTAATTCCTGAATGGGAGGGTCTATCTTCATTACAACCACCTTGGGCACTTTCAGTGTTCTAATGAGGAACGTTGCACTGTCTGCATCCTTTTATAAGTAATGAACCCTTAAAGAGGAACTTTACCCAAATCTTTAAAATAACAACAAACACACCTTTAGAAATGTTTAGTGGTGACAATCTACAAACACATACTTCTAGATCATTGCCGGCTTTGTATTCCTTTTTTTTTTTTCCTCCCCTGTCTTCTGACAGTGGACAGTGGAGATAAATATATCTCCCTTTACTTCCTGGAACTCTGGCACATATGAATAGGATGTGTGACCATGCACATCATCACAGGGTAGGAAAATGCCTCTCCCTAAGATGTCCTGAGATTAGAGATGAGATTTCCCAGCAATGCCCTGCTGATGAAACCTTCCCAGGATGCAACGCTTGGGCACAATTACATAATTTGTGCCAGAAGTGGACCAGGAAGTGGACAAATTTTATTTGTAAGTAAATGAATAACATGTTTAACTAATGAATGTAAGATGATTTCATATCAGCATGCAGAGCTGTATGCTGATGTGATTATAGTGAAAGGGGTAAGGTCCCCTTTAAGCTGGCCCTACACAGCCTATATTTTCGAAAGAACTTTCACACGAAAGCACTTTCTTTCAACTTTCTATTAGTTTATGGGGTCAAATCGACAATCGATAACCGTAGTGACGAAGAAACTCGAGGGAGCAGGATGGAAAATATTTCCAGTGAATGTGGTTTTTGTTTTGGAAAACTCCATTCATTAAAAAATTGAACGTTAGAATCAAACAACATTTTGATCAACAAATGTCAAGTGTCTGATGGCATTACCGGGTGGTAAAGAAAGATCTTTTGTACGACTGTTCATTCGGAAATCTACAAGTGTATAGCCAGCTTAAGGGTGTATCTCACCAAAAATGGCATTTCTATTGCAAGTGATGTCTAAAATTTTACTTCTATTTTAGTGCAGACCGTGAAAATCAGTGAGCCCATCAAAGAAGCAGAAAATTATATTACTGGGGGTGTTCCCTAAACCAACTGTGTACAGCATGCCTCGTTTACTAGGTTTCATTGAATTATTTTAACACTTTTAGAAAATTGTAGCAGCTTCAGATTAAAATGAAAAGGTAATTTTTAATAATGTTTCATTACATAATGGCTTATATGCTATATGAGTTTTTTTTTAAAGAAAGTGGAGTTTTCCTTTAAGGTGCATTCACACCAAAATCAGAATTAAATCGGAGGGTCCGTTGACTTGGAATTGTACCTTCCGATTTTCTTCTGTTCCGTGGCGTTGCTATACATTTTTCAACGGGTTCTGACGTTAGGGCACCAAAAAATGAATGGGTATGAATGAAGCTAGTTCACACTGGATCCGTTGCATTACGTTGCGCTTAATAAAAAGTAGTGCATGTTCTAGTTTTTCTCAGTGCAACTTAAGGGAACGATGAACTAGCCCCATGCACACCCATTTCTTTTTTGGTGCCCTTCCGTTAACATCCGTTGAAAAACGGAGCGCAACACAACAGATCCAGTATGAATTGGCCGTTAAAGCACAATTGAACATGAATACATTCCAGGTGCATCAATTGGGGCCCATAATACTAAGATTGGCGATTGTTGAGCAATGCAGATTGTCGCATGTGACATCTTATTTTGGAGCACCACATGTCAAATAAACTGTTATGTTGCAGCGCATGTAGTTTATTTGGTGCATAGCAGAGTGTGTAACTATGTAGCACCATCATCAACAATGCTGCACACCTCTATTGTGCCAAAAACTGACAAACTCATTTTCTGAACTGCTATTTATTTGGCGTAGATTGTGAGACTTTTTTTTTTACGAAACAAAGCGCACTTGGGATTGCTTTTACTATTAGCGCTCTAGTCAAATCCAACCCTTCAAATTGATTTTTTTTGTGGCCCATCCATAAAAGGCAGGTTTCTGTGCACCAAACAATTAGCGAACTAACAATATCTCGGCCCCCAGCTCAGTTAGACCTATAGCTCTCCAATCAGAAAAGCTAATTCTCAAGCTTTGACTCAGCAGGGAACGTGGTGGCCTGGAATGGACAGGACCTGGAATGTATTTGCAGATTAAACTATGAGCTCAGTTGGGCTTTATTGAGTTGGTGACCTTCCGGGAAAATCTTTGGATGATAGATTCTTCAGGATTCATGCAGGAAATCAAAACGCTAGTCCTGAAACTCCTTACCTGCACAGCACCCTATCATATCATTGACCTTAGTAAGAGACCCCCAAACTGACCTGGACTGTGTGGGGCACCATCACAACAAGCCTGTGTATTCTTTCTGTATAAATCACAGGGGGAGGAGGGGTGGGGGGGACAGTGTTATATAGCAAGTGTCACACCCCTGGTTATGATTGAAAAGAGGAAGTTTGGAAGGGTGGGGGTTTTTAGGCACTCTAAGCGATGATTCACAAAAATGTTGTTATATAAAATGTATACATTTTTATTAAATACATGATTAAAAAAGGTAAATCACAATATAAAAGAAAAGAACAAAAGAGAAATCGAGCAGAAACACCTCCAATATCCACCAATACCCTGAGCATTAAATGGTTCAGACCATATGTAATGAGTCTATCTCATATATTAGTTTCACCTTTTAAGTTGCATTAGTGAAATAAATGAACTTTGCACGATATTCTAATTATTCGAGTTTCACCTGTATATACAAACATATGTATATAAGGGTGCCTGTCTTACCAGTCCCAGGTGAGGCCACCCGATGCCCCCATAGGGCAATATTCAGCAGTTCAGGAGTTTAAAATTTCGCCCAGACAGTGGAATGAATCAGGGTAACAGCGTCTAGGCATGAAAAGGCCCATATAATGAATATCGAGTAACAAGTGGCATGATCCACAAAAAACCAGAGGCAAGCAAAAAGAAAAGAAAAAGAAGAGGAACAGGAAACAACCAAAGACATCCACTAAGTAGAGATAGATGTCATCCAAGAGGAACGTCCCATGGCTAAAATACAAAAAGGAGAGAGGGGAGGTAGAAGAGAGATAGCTTCCCTAATACAACCAGTTACTTCCCAGAAACAAAAAAAGAAGAGCCACCGAAAAAAAGAATAGTTTCAAACGAAACACAGCAAGCCTCCTCATCACCGCTGCACCTGTGCTCTGAACATCGTGACTCCCAATAGAGTGAGTAGCAAGTTTATCAGGTTCATATGAGGGAAAAGAGGTACCTGTATATTGGATAGATTAGAAGACGGCCACGGACGGCAGCCTGTTTTCAAATCCACTGTGTCCCTAGTACTCCATTCCAAGAGAGGCCATCGGTGTATGTCCGGACATGCCTCACCGGACATCTGAATCAACGATGGCCTACGTGGGTGTCTAAATCAGCCCGTGACATCATGACCCGTCATGTGACCCTCGAGGGACCACACACCCTAGTGGCGTCATGACCCTCGAGGGGCCACACCCCCCAGCTGATTGCGGACACTCGGCGCGGACCGTCGGAGACTAGAACGTCATTCTTTCTGTATTATAATATACCGAGTATGAAGTGAGAAGAATTACAGACTGATAGAAGTCACTAATGCATTGTCCGTGGCTCTGATAAATGATGACTTTATGTTAGAGTTAAAGCAAAGCAGCTCCCAATGATCTGTTACTGATGATGACAATCAATGAGCAACAAAAACAGGAAGGATTCCCCACTATTGGAGTGCACCTAGAAAATAATTGTTGTAATGCCTTTATATAGGGGTTATGCCTGATGGCTGTGGTAAGGGATGGCGGGTGCAGGGCAGGATGGGAGGACATGCATGTCAGCATTTGAAGCCTACAAATGGTGTACAGGAGCTGAATATAAAGTAAAGTCTCAAATGCTCTGCATCAAATTCTGGTTTTGTCAATAAAAACTATTGATATGAAACCGTCGAAATGCATTGAAGGAGGGTAGCCTATCTGCTGAGTTTTTTCAGTGCTGTAATACACCAGTCATTTCCACTCTCTGTAATCCCACTTGGTCTGCAGTCAGGTACTCCTGGAACACACTCACTGGTGATGCTGGATCACACTCCTTGTGGCCTCTCACATAGAGAAAGCCTGATGTAACATGTCATTTCCACTCTCTTTGGTCTGTAATCAAGTGCTCCTGGAGCACCTGCTGAGCCTGGATCACACTCCTTCCTGTTCCTCACATACAGAAAGCCTGATGTAACATGTCATTTCCAATTTCCTTGGTCTGTAATCAAGTGCTCCTGAAGCACACCCGCTGGTAATGCTGGATCACACTCTTTGTTGTCTCTCACATAGAAAAAGCCTGATGTAACAAACCGACAAAGCCAATAAGTTTCTCACTGTCACAAATCAGATTCAGACCTGCCTTGGAGGTTTAATGTGATTGGTGATGCAAAAAGCAGAACACAGTCTGGCTCCAGACTGTCCTGGAGTAGTCGGTCCTCTTGTCCTCCTACTGATGCTTTGTTGAGGTGTGTGTGCCTATTCTGCAGAGCATTGCAAAAAATCAGACTTAGGGGTCTATTCACTAAGCTGCTGTAGGCAGCCGAGTGAACAATCGACCCGAAGTGAAATGAGCCGAACGCTGTTCGGCTATTCACTTGAGGCTTGTATGGCTGATTTCAGCCATATACCGGCTGAAATCAGCCTTACATCGGCTTGCTTCGTGTGGCTTCAGGTCAGCCAAACATGCTCAGCATGTTCGGCTGACCCGAAGTGCAGAAGGAGATCGACTCAGCCGATCCAACATCTGGATCGGCTAAGCCGAACCTCCGGCAAGCTACTCGCTGCTGTTCGGTCTATTCTTATAGATGCCGAACAGCAGTGGTACTGAGCAGAATAGAAAAATAGTATAAAAAGTTAAAAAAAAAATAGAAAACAATTGTGAGGAGCTAGCAGTGACAGCTAGCTCCGCCCAACTGTTTTCTATTGGCCGGGCGGTTTATGCTGCCATAAAAAATAAAAAAAACACGCCATAGGAATGCATAGCTAGATTCCTTTTGGCTATTTCACTTTGCAATAGCCAATGGCATAGCATATGCACCCGCCCTCTGCTGCTGTCAATCACCAGAGGGGGACCTGATAGAGAACTGCAGGACCCCCTCTGCTGATTGACAGCAGCAGTGGGCGGGTGCATATGCTAGTTTGCCATTGGCTATTGCAAATTGAAATAGCCAATAACTATGCATTCATATGGTAATTTTTTTTTTATTATTCTGACGGCAGCCAACAGAGATAATACAATCAAGACACTTACTCTCATGCGCTATGCCAAGTCCTCGGGTCTCCCCCTATGCCTTCTGTCTGTAGATGCAGAGAAGGCATTTGACCGTTTGAATTGGACCTTCCTTGCTCTAACCCTGGAACAAATTGGCTTATTGCCGTTACCCTAAGTAGAACTATGGGGAAAAGCCTTAACACCATAGTTCTCCTTTAAGACAGGAGCCAATTAACCTTCCAGCATGGAGTGTGGGAGAAAACCAGAGTACCTGGTGTAAACCCGCACGAGCACAGGGAGAACATGCAAACTCCTTGCAAGTAGTGTCCTGACCGGGGACCCCCCAGTGCTGCAAGTAGGGTTGCCACCTGTCCAGGATTCACCCAGACAGTCCGGGTTTTGAATGCTGTGTCTGGGTTTCATGGCAGCAGAAAAGCAGACATGTCAGGCAGACAGGGGCAACCAAAATTAAGATAAGGGCTACTAGCCCCCCACTGAAAATAGTCTCAACTGTGATATTTACATATAAATGGGTGGCACTATTTACATATGAATAAGCCGCGACTCATTCTCCCTAAAAAATTTCAGCATGTCGCTAGAATGTTCGGGTTTCGCTTGAAGAAAAGGTGGCAACCCTAGCTGCAAGGCAGAAGTGCTAACTACTAACACACTGTGCTGCCCATTGTATGGGCACCACTGGAGACAATTCTGGTGCCCAGTCACAGGAAAGTCTATGAGTTGGATGGAAAGGGTCACACCATGCACACAGTTGACAGGTAACATACATTTACAGTTGTACATTGACAGGTCTTTCCACAAGCTGGACTGTTTCCTGACTTTGGACCAGTGTCTGACCTCTACTGGTGCCGTCAATAGGACTAGTGAAAAGAAGCTGAGATTCTTGCTTCCCTCTACATTATCTAAAGATCTCTCTGGTTCTGTAAATAAAGCTCAGATTATGTTACCTGGGATGAACTGTCTTTCCAGCGTCCTTGTGAAACATTTACATTGCTTCCTCGTTCTCATTTAACCTACAGCTCCATCTCAACTGGCAGAGCTGTTTATCTAATGCTTGTCAGTACATATATAGCATACCTACTGCACACTTCACAGAGTTTATCCAGCATGAGATTCTGTACGGAAGCATTTGGCAATTGAAATGGACAACTCTATACCAATGTAGTAAAAAAAAAATGGCTGAAGAAAAGCAGAGGAGCGAAAAAATACCCCAAAAAATCGCACTAAAATAATAATCTCAGGATCTTCGTTGTATATATTACATGTATGTTCTCCTTTACTCTTGAGTAAATTGTCTTCCACAGTGCACAGTTCAACAGCAACACCTCAATTCAACTGGCTCAACATGGCTGGGGTACCCATGCTCGTGCCCATCTCTCCTGTAAGCAACTTCCATGGGGTAGACTGACAGCATTTTGCAAAGCAATAGGGATTCATTGGGTCATACACTGCTGGACTTCCACTGTACATCTAAGCTAATATAAGACAGATCTTAGGCACTTATACTAGCTGCATTTAAAATACATTGATTGATTAGTGATGGACCAAACACACCTGAGTTCGGTTCGAGTTCGAACTTTAGAACATGGGGCAGCCATACTTGTTCATTAAATATGCAGGCCGTGTTTCTTTCTTTGGAGTGCTAAACAATGGTTGAGCTTTACTGCTCTTTCTCTCAATGCAAGTCTATTAATCAGCTGACCCCTCCAAAATACAAGCACTCCTTAAAGCCCCGTTCACATTGAGCGATTTATCGCGCGGTAATTCCGGCGATATCGCGGCAAATTACCGCGCGATATCGCGCTCCAATGCATTTCAATGGGGCAAAGGGTCCTGCTTTCGCTGGTCGTGTGTCGCTACAGCAGGACCCTTTTTGGAGCGGATTTAGCCGCGATTCAAGCTTGCTCAATGCAAGCTTGAACGCGATGTCGCGCGGCAAATCTCGCAATATCACGCAATATGCAAATCGTGCGACAAATGCGCGATTTGCATATCGCACAGTGGGAACGGGGCCTTAGTTGTTACCCTTTTTCCACAGACAAATTGACCATGTATGTTACACTCTGCATGTACAACCATCTTTAGGTTTACCATCTAAAATATAGGGTAAGGTTTTCCTGATTAAATGTAAATGTTGGTAAATGTAAATCATATTGTGGGCGACTTTTAAGTAGGGAATGACTGCAGTGAAATCCAGAGCTCTTTCTTGAGGTTAATCTGTAAACCTCTATAGCTCGTTGTAGTTTGTTACATTGAACTGGACTTTGATCTGTATGTTGAAGGTGCTTCACTACTCATCCAAGCAGGTTCACTATGGAACTGAGTTAAAGAACACCTTCAGTGAAGTTATTCTTAAAAAAATATCCTCGCCATCCCTGAAAGCAGGCAGCCTGGTCCCATACATGCCATCATCTCCATTCCAGAAATCTGGAGGAAAGATCACTGGAACGGAGATTAAAGTAAGTATAGGACAAGGCTGCCTGTGCTCAGTGGGTACGAGTTTGTTTACAGTCCGTGAACCCATCGCACTCCTGACCGCTTATTCCAAATTAGTTAAGGTGGGTGCAACGGTGATCAACGGATGGCAGCCGTTATTATACACAAAGAGAAGTATGGACACTGGTTGCAATACAGATGCGTCTGTTTATTGACAGAAATGCAGCATAATCACACTCAGTTTCATCAATAAACAGACGCATCTGTATTGCAACTGGAGTTCTGGTATCCATACTTCTCTTTGAACATTTATTTACAAACACCTTCACCAAGGATGAAGTTACCCCTTAGGCTAGGTTCACACCTAGGTGACTCCTGACTCCACATTGTCCACGTGACAATGTGGTTTTGTGTACAGTTGCCGTGCAGTCGCCAAGGCGTGAACCGATCACGTTGTGGGTGCCATTATTTTGGAATGGCACCCCAGTCGCGCCAGGCGGATCGCGTGGTTTCCCACAGCGATTCTGCCCATGCAAGTGAACACGATCACATCTAAAAAAAAAGCCATAAGCCGCGGGTTTGCAAAAAAGGTACTTGTACCTTTTTTTAGCGATTGCCACGCGGATGTCACCTCATTTAAATCAATGGGGCCACACGGCAATCACTGTGTGCACCTGAACATGGTGTGTCGTGCAGTGTGAACCTAGCCTTAAAGTGACACTAAACTCAGGAGTTAAAACTTAAAAATACATTCCAAGTACCTTAACTATTACCAAAAATGTATCTTATTTGTGTATCACTCGGCTGTAGAGCCAGGAGAGAGTAGGGATCAGCTAAGTAAAACAGCCCAGGCATGAATGGGTAGTTACCCCTTACCCCTTATGTGAGTGCAGCCCCACTAGATGGGTCTTTTTTTTTTTTTTACTGTAAACAACATTTATTAAGCCTATTAGCAAATAGCCTCTGAGCAAATAACAAAATGCACAGCAAAGCATCAGCCCTCAGCGCTTCTCAGACACAAATTATTCCAGGTCAAAGACCTGCCAAATCAGCGCGCCTTCTAGCTGTGAGCGTTTTCAATAAAGTTGTTGAAGGCGGCGCAGTGCGCTCTGGGAAATGTAGTTCTCGTTTAGCAGCAGACGGGGTCACGGGACTGAGGTCCGCTCTGCCTTTCCAGGACACGTTGGGGGGTTCTCGGGCTGTCACCCTGGTAACCGCTTACTATGTTTATGTATATCACGTGATTACATTGCACTTAGGGGATGTAGCGCGCACTGAAAGCATGTGGTGTGGGCAGAGAGTGTGTGGAGAGCTGAGGGGGCGCCCGGTCTGTAGGATGGATTGTAGTTTGTTGGGGGATGTGGAAGTTTGGTTGTTTGTAAAATAACTATTTCAGGTGCACGATCATGTAAACATGGCGGGGGCCATAGTCGGCTTCAAGCACATTTTAGTATATGTGACATATGCTTACTGAGCTCTGCATTTACTGATATGCACATTTTGACTTTTTGTTTAAAGTCGCTAGCTAAGCTGTCATATTTATCCGCTGACATACATTGCTACAGACGTGGACGGGAAGAACAGTCTGCATGAGCCAGAGCATTGCACCCCCCTGGCTGCAGCGCTTCTTTCACTTCTCCTCGGAACCTGCCTCTGCCCGGGAGAGCAGCGTGGATCCAGAGGAGAAGCTGAGCCCCGCTGTGTGTGGCCGAGCGGCAGAGGATCAGTACATATCAGTGATATGTACCAATCTTCTGTGCAGGACAAACACTGGAGCGATCGTTTGATCACTCCAGTGTTTGTAAATAACTGGGGACATATGTGTCCCCAGTTATAAATGAACAGGAAGTGATTTACATCACTTGTTCATTCATGAGTTTTCAATGGGGAGAAGCACTCTGTACAGAGTCTCCTCCCCATTCAGAAACTGGATGATAGTAAAATATTTTCTGAATGAATGGGAAGCCTCTTTGCTTTCCATTCATTTAGAACAGAGGCTGCAGGAAAAGAGATTGAGGACTCTGTGTCCTCAATTTCTTTTTCTATTTTAAAAGGGAAATATCAGGGGGCTGTTTAGACCCCTAATATTCCCCCCGAAGCCCCCCCAAGAGTAAAATAATAAATACAAAATGTAAAAAAAATCCTGGAGGCAGGGCGCTGGGTGACATCACACGCCTGTTTGGGGGGGGAGGACACATGGTTTTCTTTCTTGCCTCAGACACAAAAAGAGCTGGCTACGGCTATGCTCCCGCGGTGCTCGTGCGGCTGCCGGCTGAATGTGGCAGATTGAAAGGGGCGGGACACCTCTCCCCATGTGCAACTTCGGCCACACGAGCACCGCGCGGAGGACAGGACGCCGGGGCCTCTAGGACGCACTGGAATGTAAGCCGGCCGACTCCCTGCGTTCAGGGGAGAGGGTGTGGCGGTGCATTAAAGTCAATGGCACTGCAGCCGGGCACCGCAGGCAGGCCGCTCGCCCACAGTGCGATCGCCAGCACCCGGAACGCAGGCCTGCATTCTGGTCCAGTGCGATCTGCAAAAATAGTGCTCGCAGCATTTTTGCGGAACGCACTGGACTAGAGCGTAGGCACTAATGTGCCTGGGTTCTGGGTGCAGGCGATCGCACTGTGGGCGAGGGGCCTGCCTGCGGTGCCCGGCTGCGGTGCCATTGACTTTAATGCAGCACCACACCTCCTCCCGCCCCTGAATGCAGGTGTTTTTTCGTTGGTAGATCTCATTGAGCTCATCATTTGAAAAGTAGATCTCCAGACGAAAAATTGTTGGCGCCCCTGCACTAGGCCGTCCGCTAGAATGGAGCGTTTTAGTGGGGGTGGGGTGGCTAGTATGAACGGGCCCTACAACACTTGGGGCCTGTTCACACTAGCCCATCCAATGAAATGGTGCCTTTTAGTGGACGGCCTAGTGTGTTGTGACCACTCCGGTAGTGAACATTGTATCGCACGTGCCTATTCTGTCACTGTTTACATTTTATTTGATTTTTTTACTTTATCAGTTGTGTACAATTTGTACACTCCATTCAGGTCCCCGCACAGCACCACGGTCCACTGCATTGCCGTGTGGCTACCTGCGGGGGGGGGGAGGCAACCTATAAGATAGAGCACGTTTGCATTGTGTCCCAGGCCCCAGCCCATCACACTCATGTTGTGGTGTGAATGGGTGACAATTGTTTTCTATGTGTCCTAGCAGTGACCTGCATTGATCGGGGTCAGCACACTGTGTGTGAACAGACCCAAATACAACTATCATTTGTAGAGCCAATAATACCCCAAAACAGCTGCATGCAAGCTGGCTCTTGGCAATATTTAGCAGTGTGTTTTATAAAAAATTCTCGCGTGTTCTGTGCGAATGCAGGCAAATACAAATATTATTGTATTCAACCTGCAAAGAAAATATACTAATTTCAGGAAAATACTACATTATGACCACTAGATGGAGCTGATGAGCACAGGAAAGAACCCTTTGCTTGCCTCCAGAATGAATGGATGAGAAGTTTTGCAGTGCACAGTGAGGGGGAGTTTATGAAAACTGGAACAGTTGTGCATGGCAACCAATCGGCTTCAAAGCTTAACTGAAGAGAGAAGCTGATTGGTTGCCATGGGCAACTGCTCCAGATTTTGTCTGCTCCTGTTTTGATAAATCCCCCCCCCATTTTTTATAAAAAACGCCGCATAGTGTAAGCTTAGGAAATCACAGCTGACCGCAAAGGACTATCGTGTGGTACTATGGCGGGATAGCTGGTCAGCTTTTGGTATACCGAAAACAAATGAAAAAAAAACATTAAAACTCTGTAGAATATTCTATCGACTTCCGAAAACAGAATCTAATCATTTATTATTAATGACATTGAAATGAATATTTCTGCATTTCAGCGAAATGTCTTTTATACATTTAATAATAATCCGCTGTGTCTGTACATCCCAAATGTTCTGATGGTTCTATTCAAGCTACTAGGTAATCGGCGACTAGATAAGATGACCCACCTCTAATTGGCTCATGATATAAGCCAGATGTTCAATTGTGATAGCAACATCAGCAATAAACTTTTTACGGTAAACTCCGTAACAAAGACTAGAGGCCACCACCTAAAATTGGTGGAGAAAAGATTTAACCACAAGGGGTGTAAGGGGTTCTTTTCAGTTAGAGCGGTTAGGGTCTGGAACTCCTCTTCCACAAGCAGTGGTATCGGCTGAGAGTGTTGAATCATTCAAAAGGCATTTAGATACCTTCCTCAGAGACTGTAAAATACAGAAGTACAGGTACTCTTCAAAAACAAGATCACACATTACATGCTCTCATACACACTCATACACATGCAGAATCACCCGCAGACACACAAAGGTTGAACTTGGTGGACCCGTGTCTTTATTCAACCTCAAACATTCACAGGGTTATTCACAAAAGGGTGAAGGGTTTGGAGAAGGCCGCAGAAGTGAACAATCTAGGACAACACCGCTGATTTGTACAAATTCTCCTAATTCAGCTCACTTTCCAGTTCAGCTATGTTCTCCTAGATTGTTCCCTTCTCCTAACTCTTCACCCTTCTGTGAATAACCCTGTATGAAACTATGTACATCCCATATGTTTTGATGGTTCTATTCAAGCTACATATGGTAATCAGCGACTAGATAAGACAACCCACCTCTGATTGGCTTATGATAGAACCTTATATTATGCTCATTCTGTGATTTCATTATTTATGATTACATACATAACACACGCTGCTATACACGGTCATGTATAGCTAATAAGGAAGAAATGAGGTTAAATGTATAAAGAACATCCCGCTTGAATTATTCTGGTACTGGCTCCCTCGCACAGATCACATAGAGGGAATGTTTCAGTGATAGACATGAAGGAGAATGCTGTCCAGGAATCGGGGGTGTACATGGGCTAATTTTGCACCCATTGGATAGTCTATTTCATGGACAGGATGAGAAATAAACTGGACATATACCAACAAAATTTTACTCAAAGGGTTTGTTTTCAGAAGCTTTGATCAGTTTTCTAATAGTTAATAGGAGCCAATTGTCAATTATTTTTGGCCATGTTAAGGAAAAAAGATTGCAGGATTAGGATGGAAACGTGTTTTATAATGAACAGTGATTGTGGTTTTTGTTCAGGAAACCCGATTCATTCCAAAAGTGAATGTTAATAAATCAAACTAAATTTTTAGCGACATTCGTCAATTCTCTGACGTTATCCAATGTTCTGATGAGATTTGTCCTTCAAAACAAGGGTAGGCAAACTCCTATGGAAGTCATGCCTGTGGCTGTCAGAGTCTTGCAATACCCCATGAGATTTGTAGTTGCACCACGGCAGGAGGACCAGAATTTGGATACTCCTGCTTTAAACGTTTATACCAAAATGTATCAGTGTATGGCCAGCTCGGGGTGTATATTCCTGTTTTCGGGCAATAATGTTCTCTTACAGCAGTGATGGAGTAATTATTATGGAATTCCCGAGCCAGTCTGTCCAATCCAGGAGCCAGCTGGATTTTTTTAGGGGCCAGCTCCATTGATATCAGCTGGATCGAACCTCAAATGTTCAGCACCATCTGTAATCTTTAAGGAGCATTGACTACCTGGCTTCGGGGATTTGCTCAGACCTGGCTTACAACCTTTAGAAGCATTCTTCATTGTAGTCAGAGATTTTTTTCGCTTTTCTAATTTAAAAAAAGGAATGTGGGCTTAAAACATATAAGAAGGTAACAGGTTCACTTAATACCTCACTCCCTCCCCTGTAGATTCTTGCATTCCCTGCACTCCTAGCCATTCTATTCACTTGATGGAGCCTAAGGACGTTTTGGGAAGGCATGTGACTCTCTGTCCTACAATGCTGTGATTGGACCAGGGAAATGATGATGGGAAGAGGGCCCATAGCCGTGCATAAGCTCTGATACAGACCATCCTGGAGTTTACACCGGGCTTTCCTTCTCATGTCTCCGGCAGGCAAATGTGATAATGGGAGCATAGGGAATGAATCTTTGAGTAGTGAATGGCTTATCAGGCAAACCTTACCCTGTATGGACGTAGTACAGGTGGATGGGCATAATGTAGATCAGTGTTTCTCAACCTTTTTTCAGTCACAGCACCCTTTTAAAAGTTTGCCAAATCTCGGGGCACCCCTATCTAAAATGCAAAACATGTAAAGGTAGAAAACTGTGTGTGGTCCCTTCAAAATCCACACTAGACCCATATGCCAGAGAGGAGTCTGGTATGGCTTTTAAAGGGGACCCATGGAAAGAGGTTGCCCTCATGATATCAGAGCCCCTTCTTTAAATCAGGAGCCCCCTACACATCAAAATCCTGCCTTTCACATGAGAGTCCCCCGTTTAATCAGGAGACCACCTTCACATCAAGGGCCCTATTCACATCAGAAGTCCGTCTTTCACAGCAGACTCTCCCTTTACTTTAGAGCCCCCCTTTCATATTAAAGTCCCCACCTACCACAAGAGAAGCCACCTTCACATCAGAAGCCTGCCTACACCATGAAAACACAAGGCACTCCTGAGGAAGGCAAAAGGCAACCCCTGGGTGCCAAGGCATCCTGGTTGAGAAAGGCTGGTGTAGATGGACGGCCAGAGTACAGGTTCACTTGAACCAGATGTGTTGCTTCCACTAAGTTGCTATTTACAGTTTAGTGGGTCCTGGTAGATTCAGTGACGGTCAGAACCCTTAGAACCTGTTGTTCTTACTGGGACATTTGCCCGTCCATGGCTATTCTTTGATTCTGGCCCTCTTTAACCCCCCAGGCCACAGCTTCTTTGCAGGCTGTCTGGTCAGTATGCCTCTATGCTCACTGGCCTATATATGTTGCTGCACTCGCTGACCCATTTGTGTTAAGTCAGTGCCAACTTGACCAGTTCTATGACATATGTCTATCTAGTAATATTCAGGAGTCTTGGCGATCAGCAGTACATAAGAAGGCCAGCATGTGGCCCACCGGAAGGCATTCCTGATGGACCTTCTGGTCTTTTGAAGCCCTTATATGCTAGAATAGTTTGCACAGTCATTATCTTCAGCCCATAATCAACAAAAATACCCGCTGACTGGTATAAAGTGCTGACTACTAGAAGTGCCTGTACATACTGGGAACAGCTTTCAGTGCCTTTGAATGACAGGCTGTTTTGATAGGGCAAAATTCTGGTACTTTCTAATGCAGCAGCAGGTTCTGTTTTAGGGCCCAGTCACACCACAAATCTAAATCACAAAGCAAGGTACAAGAAATTGGAGCAGGCGGAATTTTCGCATGGGGGGGCGTTCTCAATAAATTACACCACAGCGCACTAGTATGAATGGGCCCTGATGGCGGCTCCACTGCCCTGAGCTCACACACAACTCTGTTTGGGGGACTGGGTAGAAATAAAATAGCCGGTACTTCCTGGTGTAGGGAATCACGTGACTTACTCCCCCTCTTTACATGACGGTACCGGTTTTTGATGCTTGGCAGCTTAGGGATTCATGGCTGCCAAATGGCGTCAGGTAGGGAGACCTCCGTAGTAATCTGCCCTGTTGGAGCTTACACATGGATAGTGTAATTTGGTCTAAGTGAGCAAACTAAGTGGTGGGGGGACGGAAGCAACTTGAATACGTGCAGCTGATGGAGCAGGTAATAAAGTGAACTTGTTACTTTGCTCTGCATGGGAAAGGCATGAGTTCACTTCTGTATACAGTATACTGTCCTAGGGATATGGACAACAAAATTCCCAGCATTTTGAAAATTATGCAATTGTAGAGTTTTAGTTAATTATTTTTTACTTTTTTTCTTGTACTGACCACTTTTTTTTTCCCCCTTAAGGGCTAATGTCGGTTTGGGTCCGAGGTGCTCTGCGATTGGTCCAGCAAAACCCTGTTTGTGCAGTACCCAGACGAGGCATCTCTCAGATTCAACCGCTTAGGATGAGACTGGTTCAGTTCCAGAGCTCCGCCTCTGCAGGCCAGAGGATTGGTGTGGAGCTGGATGGGGAGAAGATCATTGACCTCAATTCCTTTGATTCTTCGTTGCCTTCTACCATGAGAGGGTTCCTAGAAGCTGGAGACGGGGCCTTTCAGACAGCCAAGAGGTATAATCTCAGATTTAGGCGTTCGGCTTTCCAAGACATGTCACCCTAGAACTCTTTATGTCTTTTGACTTTTTTATTTTCACCTCACAGAATGCAAATTCCTTACCGAGTTGATAATGGCTGCATCATCTTATTGTCAGTGGAACATGCTGTGATCCTGTCGCACATGGGGCAAAATACTGTTGGCCAATGGGATTGCGGACATAATGGGGGTTAAGAGAGTGCACTGCGCATGTGCGGGATTTTAAACCAGGAGAGCACTCGCTCCTGTGATGATGATGGGGCAAGTGCCCAATGGCTGGAGCATCCAACAGGACGGGGCAAAAATAACTATGGGAGTTTTTTGAGTGGGAGACACAAATGGCCTAGACGGCAATTACAGTGATCAACATTTCTTTACCCACTGGGGCCTGTTGAATACATGGGCAGTTTACTTTCAAAAGTAAAGTTAACCTTTAATATACTGGTCATACAAAGAGGAAGAGGTGGTGAAGGGGTTAATGTGCAGGTCACATGCAGTGGGGGGTTAATTATACGAATATGGAAGGTGAAGGGGTAATATACAGGTAATACA
>NW_017307589.1:215604-248076 GCF_000935625.1 Nanorana parkeri | reverse complement strand
CAATCACGTTTATTTACCACATCCCCCCCCCTTGAGTTGGCTGCTACCTACCTGAATGAGAATGAATTCCTTGCATTCTCCTTCTTCTGTTGAGAGAGGAAGGGGCTCTGACGTGTAAACAGTAGTACTGTCCACATCTGTGCTTGGCCATCACAGGGCACAGAACCTCTCTTATTGTCCATGTGCATTTTGCCTACTATCATAGGCATCGTGTGCGTGCCTGGTGCGTGCTCTAGCAAATGTACCGAAATCGGCCTCAATATCAGCCTGTTGTTATTCACTCTGTGGTGGTGCATAGCACTGGCAAACTCAGGGCGATGACCTCATCAGTGTGTCGCTGCTCCTTCATTATCCAATTAAAGGCTGGAGCTGATCTTGGACCAGGCTTTATTCTTTAACTGAGACATAGTCTGGACAGGGGGGTGATTACATCACGAGTTCAAAAGAACTACAAATCCTTTGACAGTGAAAACAGATCACATTTATGTCTGAAGGTGAAGGTTCTCATTCATCCGGGTCATAGTATTTCTGTAAGAAATAAATCAAAGCAACTGGACTTGCTGTATTTTTCTTGAAGATGTTTTGCTGGTCATCCAACCAGCTTTCTCGATTCAGAATGACTTGTATAAAAAGTCTCTGGGAATACATATGGTGAATGTCCACATAAGCTGTTTATCATAACCTGTATGGGCTTAGAGACCTTATGGAGGTAAGGGGTTGATTGTATTGTGTGATTGGAGCTAGCGGGTGTGACTAAGCCACCCAGACAGAGGTGTTAAAACAGCATTGTATGTGGAAGATAATATATGTCTCACCTTACCTACCATACATTTCCCCCTTCTCTGTCTCTATTCAAACATAAACGGCATCTTTTACACCTCTTTTGAACCAGTCCTCCTCCCTGTCTAGGATGCGTACTTGACTGTCTTCAAAGGAGTGACCTTTTTCCTTTAGATGTAGGTACACCGCTGAATCCTGACCAGAGGGTTTGGCTCTTCTATGCTGTGTCGTATTGCTGGTGTAACTGCAACTTTTGTCTGCCACATACAGTGCTGTTTTAGCACCTCTCTGGGCGGCTTAAAGGGTTATTAAACCCTCGCGTGTTATTTGCATATGTCTACGGCAAGCAAGCAGATATATGCAAAAACGTTTAAAAAAAAACAAAAAGCCTTTTGAAAGAGGTTTAAACTTACCTGTGTCTTCACCGCGCGCTCCCGTCCGAACATCTGGAGAGTCTCGGGCGGCCGCAAAGGATGTTGGGGTGGGCGCATGCGCACTTCGGATGTTCGGCCAGGAGACGAGGAGAGACACAAGGTAAGTCTCTGGAGCAGCGTGCACCCGCACAGACACCGTGGGACATCAGAGGAGAGGAGGACAGAGGAGTCAGACCCCCCGCACCAGCGCTGGAGGGACAGCTGAAATCTACACTAAAGAAGAAGATCAGATTAAGAGGCGTGATTTATGGTAAGTCCATACACTAACATTGGAGGAGGGGAAACAAATATCCTTTAATGTCACTTTAAGAACACCCGCTAGCTCCAATCATGCTAATGCAATCAACACCTTACCTCCATGAGGTCCCTGACCCCCATACTAGTTAAGATAGATCAAGAGTATGTGGATTGGAGCGACATTCATCATATTTATTCCCAGAGAATGTTTGTACAAGTCATTCTGAATGATACAAACTAGCGAATCATCTCCAAGAAATAATACAGCGAGTCCAGTTGCTTTGATTTATTTTTTACAGATAGATCACACGTATGTATTTCAGTTGTGTGCTGTGGAGTTCAGTTGTTTTGCTTAGCTAAGTGTTTCCTGTTCCACAGAGCTTTGGATTCTGGTCAACACATTCTGAGCCGCAGTGAGCTTACCATCTTGGCTCCGATCACCAACCCAGACAAGGTTGTTTGTGTCGGGATGAATTACGTGGACCACTGCGTGGAGCAGAATGTTCCTGTTCCCAAAGAGCCGATCATCTTCAGCAAGTTCCCCAGCTCCATCATTGGCCCATATGACTCCATTGTCCTTCCACCTGAAAGCCAGGTACATGTAGTACGGCGGGGAAGCTGTGACATGACAGTACGCGAGACGTTCTGTGCACACGGGTTTTACATGTAGACGTGTAACCAAAGCGTGTAAAAAAACTGGTTCTGTCTATGAGGTTGAGCATGATAATGAATAGAGGACTACCTGGGGAGAGCTAAAACTGAACAGGCCTGCACTGCCCAGTGACACGTGGGGGTGTACGCTACTGGTTGCCAGGAGCTCGGTGGGATGCCGGCGAGAGCATCCCAGGTTACTAAGAGCTGGGCTGAGAGATCTGTATGGCCCTTACACATCTCTCTGCCGGCTCTTAGCAACCCGGGACTTTCTGTCTGAGGCAGCCATACCGCTCTGCCTGCCCCCCCACAGGATGCTGCCTCATTATAGGGATGGCGCTGACACCTTACCTTGTAACCCCTCCTCCCGATCAATGTGCAATTAACATTTTTTTTATTAAATAATTTTCATTTCCAATAAATATCTGTTTTGAGATCCAGTGATGTCGTCAGTGGGTCTGTCTGCTGCTGTTTGCCATGAGTTTGTTGGGAGGGCCCAGCAGATTCCTGTAAACATTACAACACATTCTGGGGACCCCTTTAGATGCACTTGCTTCTTTCTGCTGGCCAATGAGTGCTGCAGACTTTACCTGTGCACTCTGCTGATTGGTTGACTGGTTGCAGGCACATGTAAAGAGATGCTGGGGATGTGTTCTTTCACATAAAACTCGGGAGCAAAATGTTTGATGGCAGAGAAAGCGGATAACTGTGAGAGGGAGGCCAGCGACAGTGCGGATCAGGGGGAAAATAATTGGGGTCGTTCAGACAGAAAATTAAGGCAGGATCAAGATAGGTGCTGCAGTTTTTAAAGGGTTAAATTGTGGAGATGCAGTTTTGCAGGAAATTGGGGGCAATAATAGGGGGGACATAATAGCAAGTCTGGAGCTTATATTATTGATGCACCGATACCGTTTTTTCGGGTACCGATATTTTTTCCCTGGCACTCGCCAATACGCACTACCAACACCAGAAGTTCCATTAAGCCGGGAACCCGGGCGGCATGTAATGACTCGGGGCTCGGCTTCCTGATTAGCTGGGAACCCGTCTCCATGTTCCCTCGTCATCTTGTGATGAGGAAGCATGGAGCCGGGTTTCTGGCCAATCAGGAAGCCGGGGGGGGGAGGGGGGATAGGTAATGACTTGGACTTGGCCAGCTTATTCACACCCGCTAGCTTCCTGATTGGCCAGCTTCCCAACCAATTAGAAAGCTGGGTGGCGAGTCATTATACGCTGCCCGGTTTCCTGATTGACTGGGGTGACTGTTGTCCGGGAAAAGCAAATGTAGACATGGGGGGTACTCTGTGTGCACCGTAATGCTTCAGCAAAGGCTCTCATTGAATAAGATATGAACAGCGGTGCTTTATCAGGGATGCTAAGGACCCCCAATAGAAGCTGTCATGGTGGGATTTTGAGGCACATGAAGCAATTTCTATTGGAAGGATACGTGTGTATAGAATCAAGACGTAATAACACTGACACATAATACAATGGCATGCTAGATAATGTACCTGTGATCATCTCTCACCTCTGTATATGACCCTTTTCTGTAATGATCGGATTTCATTGTGACACAGACACCCCTCTGCAGATTGTCACTATAACACTATATGATGGCAGTGTTCTTATGTGTTCCCATTTCCTCTTCTACCTTCCACACTCATAGTCAATTCATTCTGTAGCCACAGTATTGTCATGGCTTAGTATTGGTATATTGGTCATTCTGTGCACTCCAATTAAACATGAGTCCCCTCACATGAGTCTGGACAGATCCCAGGAGCCAGGTCGCCAGTGCTCCTTAAAGCAGAACTCAAAAAAAAAATCCTGCTGGCTCCTGAATCTTATATTAAGAGCCAGTTCCATTAACAACTAGAGGAAACCTCAAAAGTTAGGCGCCAGTTGTAATATTTAAGCAGAACTAGGTTAAGTACTCATTTTGTGTAGGGATAACAAAGCTATAGACAGGTCCCTTAAGCCTTGCTCCGCCTCCGCTCCAGCGGTCTAAGGTACAGCAGTTAGTCATCACATTCTATACACAGTGCACAGAACATCAGGACGCCAAGGGACCTACCATCTCTGGAGCGGAGGAGAAGACAGGCTGGATGGAATAGTGTAGGAGCCAGCCAGGATCGCAGTTTGGATAAGTATAACGTTGTTATTTTAGCATCCTCTCGATCCTGTCACGGCTCTGTGCCGTGACAGGGGAGGGACTGTATTCCTCCCTCCCCGCTCCCATCAGCGCTGACTGGCGGAACGGACGGGGGAGGGGCGGGTGCAGCTGGCTCTGCCTCTAGATAGGCAGAGCCAGCTGTCACACACGCAGCTGGGCGGATCCCGGCATAATTGTCAGCATCCGCATCAGCGGCGGCGTCTCAGTATACCGCAAGCTGTAGCTCGCGGTATACTGAGCCTAGGGTGACGGGAGGACGCTAGTTTGTGTCCTCCCGTTACCCTTAGGAGAACTATGGGGAAAAACACTGACCCCATAGTTCTCCTTTTAAGATTCCACTTGCCCTGAGTTCTGCTTTCAATATAAAGCTGGGGCTGAACTTTTAAAAGTTTTCTCTAGTTGTTGTCAATGGAGCTGGCTCTTAAAAAAAACTGGCTCCTGAATTCCATATTCATTTGTCCATCCCTGTCCCAACATAAGGATATCAATGCCTGCAGAATGGACGTGACGCAGATTTCCAGGTAACTCACTATCAGTTTATGAGATCAGAGCATTCTGATAGAACGCTGTCCTTTGTCATTCTACACATATTGGTGCATTTTTGTTTGCTTCTCTTGGGTTACTGCAGTTTGTTAGGTACAGTACTTTGATGTGACCTGTAAGCTGAGATTGGAGACCTTTGTATTGTACTGCAGAAGTTTACCTATTATTGTTACTCCACATGTTCACCACTAGATGGCACTGCTACATCTTACATTGTCATCCAGTGTTGTTTTCCTGAACTTCCTTTTTAAGTGTTTGATACTACACATTAATGGTTTTATTATGCACATAATGAACTGTAAGTCCAAACTTATGTTTATGTATAATGATGTTTAGAGATGTGCTGTGTGTTTTCAGCATCTTTTATTCATGCTTTTAAAGTAAAATCAGGAGTTAAATCCTAAAAATGCATTCAAGTAACTTTACTATGAACAACCATGTATCTTATTTGTGTATCACTCGGCTGTAGATCCTCAAATCATCTCTGAATTGGTGCTGACGCTGTCCTTCCTTCTGGAGGGGGGCTACTTTTCTTCCCCATGGTCCCTGTGTGTGTTGTAAAGTAGTCAGCGCTCCAAGCTCACTCCTGTGATGGACTACAATCGCAATACAAATGAGTAACCTAAACGTGAGATTGTAATCCATCACGGGAGCGAGCTTGGAGCGGTGACTACTTTACAACACACACAGGGACCATGGGGATCAAAAGTAGCCACCCTCCAGAAGGAAGGACAGTGTCAGCACCAATTCAGAGATGATTTGAGGATCTACAGCCGAGTGATACACAAATAAGATACATTTTTGTGAATAGTTATGATACTTGAATGTATTTTTAAGATTTTTTTTTTTTTTTAGATTCTAGTTTATTTTTTAAGATTTGAGTGAGTTTAGTGTCACGTTAAGTTACCCATTAAAGTTTTTTTGCATTGGACATTGATTGCATGTATAATAAAACAAGTTGCCGTTCTGTTTGCAGGAAGTGGACTGGGAGGTTGAATTAGCCTTTGTTATTGGGAAACGAGGAAAAAACATCAGGGTAAGAAATACAAGCAATTTATTATCATTCGTATGTCGCTTTTTTGCTGAAATCAGCTAATAACAGAAGTACGCTTGGATGGCTCCTGGCTTGAAGGCTATTGCCAACAAAAGCACTGTCATGTGCCATGTTAGTCCAGTACAGGTAAGCTGTGTATAGTACAGACAATAAGCCCAGAGGGGGTTGCTATGGTGTGCAGTGTAAATCATACTGTCAGGCTCAATGCTTCCTGCCAACTGAGACTGCAGCCTTGTGCTTTGTAGAGATATCACATGGATGTGTACGGCCAATGGCTGAGATTGTAAAACCAGTAGATGGCGCTCCGCTGTGTAAAGTGAATCCGCCACTTGAAGGTGGATATTCTCTTACCAGGCAGAGATTGATATTAGCCTGTTTTCTGGTCCTTCAAATGGATTACTGTTTAACAAATAGGCTCCTTTCTTGCTAATCTTCCACCCAAGTGTTCTCTTTGTTTATATACAGAACAGTAGTCTGCTCTTAAAGGATAAGTGCACTTGCGCAGAAAGTGCAATTATTTTTCCTCGCCCAACCTCCCACGCTGCAGGTGCACACTTACCATTATAGCCTGTGGCCTGTTGTGATTGGTGTTGAGTGGGGGCTTGGTGCAAAGCGAGTTCGCCAGAGTTCACCCAAGCCCGCACAAACCTGTGACGCACATACTCCCGTCCTGGCCCAGTCCATTCTGGCAGGCTCATTCCCCACCCTGCAGCTACAAGTCACAAAAATGGCTGACAGACATCTTTTTTCTAGTGGCCATGCTTGAACAGTTGGTTCCCAGAGAATTCTATGGGATTGTGCCCTGAGGTCAACGCAGGAGAGACCATTTTGTAGACATCTATGAGGAGCACATACACGGGTTTGGTTAGTAGGATGATCTTGTTGTGAGCTTTAAAGTTACGCTAAACTGAGGAGTTAAATCTTAAAAATACATTCTAGTACCTTAATTATTAACAAAAATGTATCCTATTTGTGTATCACTTGGCTGTAGATCCTCCATTTCTCTCTCTGAATTGGTGTTGACACTGTCCTTCCTCCTGGAGGGGGGCTACTTTTGTTCTCCATGGTCCCTCTGTGCTGTAAAGTAGTCGTCACTTCAAGTTTGCTCCTGTGATGGACTACAATCTTAATACAAATCCATCAACTAAACATGAGATTGTAGTCCATCACAAGAGTGAGCTTGGAGCGGTGACTACTTTACAACACACACGGGGACCATGGGGAAGAAAAGTAGTCACCCTCCAGAAGGAAGGACAGTGTCAGATGAGATTTTTCGGACTGCCTCCTTCAACAAAAGTCGATTGAAAACATTTTTTGTTGGTTGGAGGGGTGCTGACAGGGCCACACACTGCTGGAGTCAACAGAACTTGGCTGAAATTTGAGGTAGATGGACTAGGCAGGAAGGGAAGGTGCACTTCCTGTGACTTTCTATTTATCGTATTGATGCATTCACACTTTGTATTGAGGAAATGTACGGTTGTAAATGTGCAGCAGTTCATTCTGAATAGTAGCACTGCAATGTACGTAGTCACAAAAAACATATAGCACACCATACAGATTTACATTTACAAGCAGTGGTATCGGCTGAGAGTGTTGAAGCATTCAAAAATCATTTAGATACCTTCCTCAGAGACTGTAACATACAGGGGTACAGGTACAGGCCACACAGGGACTCATATACACACATACACATGCACAATCACACACAGACACACAAAGGTTGAACTTGATGGACCTCTGTCTTCAACCTCAAATACTATCAGGCTTATTCACAAAAGGGTGAAGAGTTTGGAGAAGGCAGGAGAAGTGAACAATCTAGGACAACATAGATGAACTGGAAAGTGAGCTGAATTGGATATTTTTTCTAAATCAGCTATGTTTTCCTAGATTGTTCACTTCTCCTGCCTTCTCCAAACTCTTCACCCTTTTGTGACAAGCCCTGTATGTAACTATATTCTGTGCGCTTTGGTGCAGGTGCACTCTTTCATCAGCTCAGCACATTGTGAGCCCAAAGTGCATAGCCTGCATTATCACAACCTGCCTCAATGCACAACAATGCGTATGTTAATATGTGCAAGTTAGCACACACCAAGGGGTAAATGGGCCCTGAAAGGCCATCAGCTAGGTGTTATGCTAATTGGTAAGTGGCCCCTTCCATGCAGATTTACCATTATTGGATGTATTGTGTAGTAAGCATGTAGTAAATAATAAAACAAAGGCAAAAGTGTGATGTATGACTACTATCAGCTGTCCATATCCTGGGCAGGAGGAAGAGGCAATGGAGCATGTTGCTGGGTTTACCGTTGCTCATGACGTCAGCGCCCGTGACTGGCAGATGAAGAAGAATGGCAAGCAGTGGCTGCTGGGTAAAACATTTGACACATTCTGCCCCCTTGGACCAGCGCTGGTTAGCAAAGACTCCATTGCAGGTACAGCAGTAAATGTTTCATGGTCTCTGTGTTTTGTATGTCTGTGTTGGAGTATATGCTGTCATTCTATTTTGCCCATCTACCCTAATATTCAAGACTTGGGGGCCTTATTACCACACCAGTAAACATGGCACCACATTTATATACATAAGGCACATTACCCACTTTAGTCTCAGAGCCTTTTGTCACCACATGACAGGAGTGCTGCCCTTTGTCTGCCCATCACTTTCACCAACTCCCTGGATTTTCAGTGTGCTTTGCGTCTCTTTCCCTGCTGCTTGATGTGATGCAATCTCCATTTCTCAAGGCTACATATTCCATCTTGCATTGCTTCCAGCAATCAATGATGATTGGCAAATGAGGTTTAATGTTGATAAATGTAAAGTTCTGCACTTGGGGACTAGAAAATGCATGCGTCATACACTCTAGAGCAGTGCTTCTTAAAGTGTGTGTTTATCTGGGTGTTCTGGTAGATCATAGACTGAATAATAGCATGCAATGTCAAGCCGCAGTTTCTAAAGCAAGCAAAATACTTGTATTATACGGGGAATAAACTCCAGAGAGAGAGAGACATAATCCTGACCCTGTATAAAGCATTAGTAAGACCTCATCTGTCACCGCCCTTCCTTGTATTATAAGAGGTATAGACTCCAGAGATAGAGACCTAATCCATCCCCTGTATAAAGCATTAGTAAGACCTCATCTGTCACCGCCTTATGTTGTATTATAAGAGGTATAGACTCCAGAGATAGAGACATAATCCTGCCCCTGTACAAAGCATCAGTAAGACCTCATCTGGAATATGCAGTTCAGTTTTGGGCACCAGTTCACAAAAATTATGTTGTGGGCCTGGAGAAAGTGCAGTGAAGGGCGACTAAACTCATAATTGGCATGGGGGAGCTCAGCTATGAGGAAAAATTAGCTGACCTGAATTTGTTCTCTCTGGAGAAGAGGCGATTTAAGGGGGGACATGATCACCATGAATAAATACATAAATGGTCCATATAGTGAGCTTGGTGCCAAATTATTCACGTTAAGGTCACTGCAAAGGACAAGGGGACACTCTTTGTGTCTGGAGGAAAAGAGGTTTAACCTTTGCATACGGAAAGGATTCTTCACAGTTAGAGCTGTGACAATGTGGAATAGACTCCCCCAGGAGCTAGTTCTAGGCATCAGAGATTGTTGATCCAGGGAATATCCAATTGCCTTATGGGATCAGGAAGGAATTTTTTTTTCCCCTGTTGGAACAAATTGAACCATGCTTTATATGGGGGTGGGGGGTTGCCTTCCTCTGGATCAACATTGTGTAATTGTGGGCATAGCGTTCTGTTTAGGCTTTTCTTTTTTCATATCTCTATATGTTGAACTCGATGGACTTGTGTCTTTTTTCAACCTGACTAACTATTTAACTGTGTAACATTGTAGGAAGTTCAGATGCTGTGTTGTAGTTCAGACTGCAGGCTTACTTAGAGTGATAACATAGTCACAGGGCTGAGTGGTATTGTGCCTCTGCATGGAGGAAGTACATCCTATGGGCATCCTCAGTAACTTTACAGACTTCTAGATGGATATGAATACTATGAGTGGGATAGAACTTATGGAAATACAGATTGATTTTTAGTTTTTGACCATAGATACCCTTTAATGCAAGCTGGCACTCAAATGGTTAAAGAACACAGTGTGCTAACATTTGGAAGCTGATCAGTTCAGTTCCTGGGTTTCAGGTTGGCCCTCCGCTGTCAGTAAACCCTATAGGGCCTGTGTGCAGTCATCAAAACATTGTCAGTATGGGCACCTTCGACAGCACCGGTTGCACACTCATTCTATAAAAATAACCGCTTCCTCAACAGAGAGGATCTAGCTCCTCTCTCCAAGAGGGGACACCTTCCTTGGTGGATTTATTTGCAGGTAAGACACTACCTCACTTCCGCAGCACAACGAGGAGGCTTTGCCAGAGACATGACCTGCTTTGAGGGGGTGTGCTCTGGCAAAGGCCCTTCTCGACACCTCATATCTTGGATTTACAGCCTAGTGCGTCCAGTCAAACCTGCTCGAACCAAAACCTTGTGAGTTGCCTGGGAGAGGGAGCTAGACTGAGACATCTCGGAGGATACATGGGAAACAGCGTGTATTGGGGCCCACAAAAGCTCAGTGAGTAGTAGGACCCAAGAAACCAATTTCAAAATCCTTTCACGATGGTACAGAACCCCAGCACTCCTCCACAAAATTGACCCTGCAGTACCAGAGACCTGGTGGAGGTGCACCTCGGCACGAGGTACACTTCTCCACATCTTCTGGGCGTGGGCCCTTCTCCAACCTTATTGGAGACGGGTCCACAATCTTATCTGGCAAATTACGGGGGAACAACTTGCATTTCATCCAAGTGTCTACCTACTCCATATCCAATAGGAAGATAGCGGGGGACCTCAAAAAACTCTCAGCAAGCATTTGATTAATGAGTGAAGTCAAGTTTTTCTGGCAATCCCCTTTGCAGTAAAAGTCTGGTTGGTGGGTTCATGCAGCTCAAGTATTCTCTCTAGGTTTTATAGTTCTGCTTTTCAGAGAGGACACATTTTCATGGAGGCTTCTTAATCATGTACACAGACATTCAGCTTTGTGTACCTTTCTTCCCTCCTGTCATACATGGCTTACTTTTAGCAAGAATTTGACAGTTTTTGCTAAGCCGTTCACATTTTGGCTTTGCACAGTATAGAGCAAAAGGTATATACATGTCTTATTTCATCACAACTCCCAAAAATAAGAGGATTATTCCTCATTTCAGGACAGAGGGCGGAGCCATGCAAATTATTCCTTTCTGCCTCATCAGCCAGATGCACATCCAGAACCGCTTGTATATACTGCAAATTAGGGATGCACCGAGACCTATACTCGTACTCGCCTAAATGCTCCGATACTTACCCCCGATACCAGAACCTCCGGTCAGTGCCGCGAGGGAGCAAGGAGCCGGCTTCCCGGCCAGTGACCTACCGCCCACCTTCCTGATTGGTCAGGAAGCCAGGCTGCCTTGCAGTGTCACGAGGAAAGTGAAGTTTGAAAGAACACCGGCTTCCCAGGCAATCAGGAAGCCGGGCGGCGGGGCGGGTTCTTGATAATCGGGGTCCATTAATGCCGGTATCGGTATTCAGTATCAGCGAGTACCGGGGGAAAAAAAATGTTGTTACTTGATACCAAAAAACTGGTATTGATGCATCCCTACTGCAAATATCGCCTCATATCATAGAGCCATTTATTCCAAACTGCATACAACTGTTTCAGGCTTTGTGGCCGTCTTCAGTACAGTGTATGGAACTATTGATTCTATGAAGTGCCATCAGTACTGCATACAGGTCTGTCAGATTTTTTTGGTCATCTTCAGTGCGGTGTATGGAACCTACTATGCATACAGCTGTTTCAGGCTTTTTGCCCATCATCAGTGGAGTACCATAAAAGCCATGGTTTCCATACATTGCACTGATGATGGCCAAAAAGCCTTAAAACAGCTGTATGCAGAACTGATGGTACTCCACAGAAGCCATGGTTTCCTGACACCTCACTGATGATGGCCACAAAGCCAGAAACAGTTGTATGTAGCTTGGAATAAACAGCTCTGATAGTAGGCTATATTTGCACTGGTTGAGCATCTGGTCAGTGGTGTAAAACAAGGATTTGCATTGCCCTGCCCACTGCCTGGAAATGAAGAATAATTATCTTATTGTTGGGATATGAGAATTCTTCTGTTCTGAGAAGATGTTACTGTGCTCTGTACTGATTGGATTGGAGGGCTTTTTGAATCTTACAGTCCCTTCTTACCATAATCTGTGTGGTTATACTGTAACATTTTTGCTTTCTTGTGCACCACCTTCACCCCATATACCATTATTCCATATCAGACTTGTGGGTGCTCCCGCTAGTGGTTGTCCCTACATCTGACAATGCAGTCAGCCTCTCCTGTTACTATAAGAAAATCAATAGCCAGCTGGAGAGTTTTTAGGACTGTTTCTAGGACTCTGTCCATACGCATATATTCAGATTAGAGGCGCACAGTCATTGGGAGCATGTTATGTTCATAAAATGTAATGGTACCATGCAGGGGTGTCCTTACAGTATTCGCCGCCTGAGGCCAGGGGTGGGGTGAGGGTTGAGCCTTAAGGTGCCCATACACCTGCCGATTATCGTAGATAATCGCTGGTGATCCCGCGATCGTACGATAATCGGCAGGTGTATGGACCGTGCGGTCGCACGTCTTGTGTCTTCCGAGCAGGCTTGAAAAACATTGCAAGTACGATCTGCCTGTCCAAGATGGACAGATCGTACAAGCTTTTAATAACCTTACAACCATCGCAGGATGAAAGTCATGCGATGGTTGTAAAGTGTATGGCCAGCTTAATAGGGATGGCCTTGGTGCCATGTTAAAAAGCAGCAGATAATCACTATTTTTAGGCAACATTCCTCATGAGGAACCATTGTACATTGCTGCACTTAATACAAATATTAGTATCCGGCACATATGCCACTATCAGGTGTACAGCTTAGAATATAGATTTTGTTGTATTCAAAAAATCACTTTTAAAAGAGAAAAATAAAATGGAGCACAGTAAGCATCAGTGCGACACCCCCAACATTTACATTGACCGGATTCCAGGATGGTCAGTGTACATCAGTTGTGTATAGCCAAATAACTAGACAAAGTGTTCTATGACATGAACTTGAGCAATGATTTGATGAATATAGTTCTCAATTTTCCCCAGACCCTCATGGACTTGGAATTCGTTGTCGAGTGAATGGGAACCTCGTCCAGCACAGTAACACAAACCAGATGGTCTTCAAGACACAGAGTCTCATAGCCTGGGTCTCCAAGTGAGTGTTCATAAATATGTTGTTTTGGCCAAAATATAATTGTCCAACATTGTAGAAATGGCAGTAAATAGATTGTCTTTGTTTAGAATGGCAAGGAAAGGGTGTTGGTGACGTGAAATAAGGAAATGTTGTGTTTAATAACATGCATCTATAGTCCAGCTTTGCTGGGAGTCTTCCATGCTCTTCAGGGAGTCATATGGTAAGGCGGAAACACGGGGTTAAAGAAAAAAAAAACATATACAAGTTAGGATTACTTTATGCAGTACACTGGGGCATGTGAGGTCAGTGTACACTGCTTAATCTAAATTAATATTCAAACACTGCACAAGACACCATTTCCCATGTACTCCAGCCCTAGATCTGGCCATAGATACTAGAGAGAACTCACAGGGATCTTTCCCAAAGCTTGGCCACCCCTGACACGCACACACACTATAACAGCTTCAACTCTTCTGGGAAGGTGTCCGCAAGGTTTAGGAGTGTGTCTATGGGAATGTTTGACCATTCTTCCAGAAGCACATTTGTGAGGTCAGGTACTGATGTTGGATGAGAAGGCCGGGCTCGCAGTCTCCGCTCTAATTCATCCCAAAGGTGTTCTATCGGGTTGAAATCAGGACTCTGTGCAGGCCAGTCAAGTTCCTCCACCCCAAACTCTCTCATCCATGCCTTTATGGACCTTGCTTTGTGCACTGGTGGGAAGGGGCCATCCCCAAACTGTTCCCACAAATATGGGAGATAAAATATGGGAAAAATTGTCCAAAATGTCTTGGTATGCTGATGCCTTAAGAGTTCCCTTCACTGGAACTAAGGGGCCAAGCCCAGCCCCTGGAAAAACAACCCAACACCATAATCCCCCCTCCACCAAACTTTACACTTGGCACAATGCAGTCAGGCAAGTACCGTTCTCCTGGCAACCGCCAAACCCAGACACGTCCATCAGATTGCCAGACAGAGAATCGTGATTCATCACTCCAGAGAACACGTCTCCACTCCTCTAGAGTCCAGTGGCGGCGTGCTTTACACCACTGCATCCGACGCTTTGCATTGCACTTGGTGATGGTTTATACTGCCGCCTATGGGAGGATTGGACATTGGCAATCTCTAAAAACAAGTCAGAAAGAGCATAAATGAAATGCTTGGAAGCAAACACTGGTCCAGACCCATGTGAGGAATGGGAGGATTCATCCCACAGAACCTCCTAGGATTGAAACCATGAGGCCAATGGAAGTATGCCTTCCACCTCTGATGGCAGCCTTGCGAGTAGACTTTGTGGTTTTTAAGATCATGGAAGGCACCAATTCAGAGAGGCCCTGGTGATTTATAGCCTGAGCTTCAACAGCCATGAAAACTGTGAAGCAGGATGGTAAATCAGTCCTAATGACAGAAGATACGCATGACCTGGAAGAGACCACTGAGTGGCCACTGCCAAGTTGGAGTACCACATCTGCCTGGGCCAGTCTGGAGCAATAAGGATCAGCAGAATGCCCGTCATCTCAAATGGCAGGAAATAAACCCTTCCCAGTTTCTTAGCCAGATTCCAGAGCCACCACGCCAGAGTACCTTGGTGCAAAATGAATTGCTCTGGCAAAGGACTGGACTGACTTGTCCCACAACAATATATTGCATTGTAAGGATCTGGAGTGAAAATGGGCAAATGGGACTGTGTCAAAGGGGGCTTCCATCAGACCCAGGACTCCCAGGCAAATCAGACATTAGGACAACTGTACAAATACCTGGACCAGCACCTTGGTGAACAGCCAAGAGGCCAAAGAGTAGGGCTTAACATGAAAGTGCAGGGGATCCACAGCAAAGCGTAGGAAATGATGCGCTGGAAAGATGGTAACGTTCAGGTACCCATTCTTTGATGTACACAAAAGCAAGGAATTCTACTTGATCAAAAAGAGTTGATAACAGACCTGGTGGATTCCATGTGGAAGCTTCTGAGCTTGAATGGAGATCTTTACTGCTTTCAAAACCAAGATGGGGCGGATGGCCCCTTTGGGATTGGGAACGGTGATTAGGTAGGAGAAAAAACCCTGAAACCATTCTTCCGCAGGAACTGGGCAATGACACCTTGATCCAGAAGCCCCAAGAGTGCTACATGGAGATCTGCTAATCACAGGAAGGTAGGAGGTGAGAAACAGAGGAGGGAGCTGGGAAGAAAACACTAGTTTGTAGCCCCTGAAAACCACTTCCCACAGCCAAGCATTTGAGATGCAAGCTGTCCTAGTGTCTGCAACGGCGTTCTCTGACTGCGGAAAGCACGGGGCACACTTCCATGGTCACGAAGGTTTCATGGATTTTGAACCTCAGATCTTGCAGGTGGACTGGGAGGTTGTGGGAATGATGTAACGCAAAGGACTTTTCTCAACTTCCAGGATTGCCAAGGAGAACAGAGCTCTAGAGGCGCTTCCAACCACTTGTCGACTGGGTCCTTAAAGATGGGTGCATCCTCCACCAGAATGGTGGTCACCTTGCTAAGGTGGGATACTGTAGGGGTAGACCACTTTTTAACAAATATTTGGAAGTGGAAAGAGCGCACTGGACCCTTGTGATTATTCTGTTGGTGTTTTGTACAATGCATTCGGGGGGCAGGAAACATTGGGCTGTATATGATTAAAAGTAAGGTCTTCAGACGTTTCCCATTGTAATAGTGTAACATATGTTTGTTATTAGCTTTATACATGTATTCTTTACACAGTTCCCAGGCAGCTATTCCCAAGCACAGTCTGAATATCCAATGTATTTGTGCAGCAGGATGTACTGCACGATCCCCTACACTTCTGTTAAGAATCAAATTGTCCTTAAATCCGCTAGTCACAACACCACAGCTCAAATTCTGGATGAATCACTAGACCAACATACTGGGGATTTTTAAGACGTCACCTATGTACATATCCGGGCATAAAAAAATAATCTGATACTAAAGTCAAAATGTTTTTAAGCCATTTCAAATGCTGATTAAATCGCTTACAATGGATGCTGCTCCTCGATGTTTAAAAGTTTTAGCTTCCTACAGAATCAGTTGGTCTGCTGAGAATTGGTCCCGATATCCTCTTTTAAGGTGGCCCCTTTCCTTGCAGGTTCCTTTGGAGCCACCCTTGTGCGTGCTGGGCGTGAAAGACATACCCTCCCCTCCGCTCACGTTACCCTTCTCCAAGCTAGGAGATGGAGAGCTTCTGGAGACTGTACTCTCCCTTGTGATCTTGTACTCACCAGGAAGTTCAGGGAAGCAGAGCTGAGAGATGGAGCCAGCTGTTCTGGAACATATTTTGCTTGCAATGTATATTTTTGGATCTGGATACATTATTTTTTTTAGAGTTGAACACTACTTTAAATGACTAAAATGTTCATTGTTTTTATTTACAATCTCGTATAAAATCAGCTTGAATAAAAACACACAAAAATTATAAACAAAAATCACACCTAAGTACCAAATAGATACACAGTTTCTGAGACAAGTGTCACATATACTGCCACCATCTCACAAGATTAGGGCTGTTGGCTTACATGGTGGTGTATATACTGTATCCATCTATGGATGGTTAAAGGCAGTTGTATGGGAATATACCTAATTATAAGTATTTGGTACCTAGATGTGGTCTTATATGTGAAGTGTAAATAGAAGTTAACATTTTAGTCATTTAATGTTTACACCTTAGAAATGCTCTGCCTCTTTGTAAACTACCTTAACAAGGTACTCTGCAGTACTGGTGAAAGAGAACCCCCCCCTTGAATGCATTAAAGGACAACTATGAGGTGAGTGAAAATGAAACTGTCACACGTCAGCTCAGTAGATCGGGAAGTGAGCGAACACATACCGTCGCTCGCTGACATCCCTATCATCTCCCTGCAGAGCCGTGACTGTCACTCATGGCTCCCTGTAGGGATTCCCCTGTCCGATCCTCCAGCGCTGACTGGCGGAACAGACGGGGGAGGGTGCAGCTGGCTCTGCCTCTAGATGGGCAGAGCCAGCTGTCACTCACGCAGCTGGGTGGATCTCGACAGTAATGTCGGGATCCGTCCTGGCTGCGGCGGTCTCAGTATACCGCGAGCTGTAGCTAGCGGTATACTGAGCTTTGGGTGACGGGAGAATGCTAGTTTGTGTCCTCCCGTGACCCTGGGGAGAACTATGGGGAAAAACACTTACCCCATCGTTCTCCTTCAAGGGCAGCTCTATCATAAACTACTATATTTGGTGTGAGCAAGCTAACGTGCTCCAAGCTCGCTCCTGTGATGGACTACAATCTCATGTTTCGTTCACTAATTTGTATTGAGATTGTAGTCCATCATGGGAGTAATCTTGGAGCGGTAGCTACTTTACAACACACACAGGGACCATGGGGAACAAAAGTAGCCCCCCCTCCAGAAGGAAGGACAGTGTCGGCACCAATTCAGAGATGATTGGAGGATCTACAGCCGAGTGATACACAAATAAGATACATTTCTGTTATTAGTTAGGGTCCTTGAATTCTTTAGGGTTTAACTCCTGAGTTCAGTGCCACTTTAAGCCTCAATATACCCAGATGTTGAAGATCTACTCATATAAGTTGATGGGGCTCAGCAGTGAGCACCATTATTTCCACCCTTGTGAGTCTCACAATAGAAGTGCAGGCCAGTCAGGGAACTATGGGCCTTGTTATTGAGAAGTGGATAATCTATATACACGATAATGCTAATATGTGAACAATTTTCTTGCCAGATTTGTCACATTGTATCCAGGAGACGTATTTCTAACAGGGACACCCCCTGGAGTTGGTGTATTCAGAAAGCCTCCAGTATACCTAAAGGTGAGTCAGAATGTTTGAATTGGCTATATAGGGACCAGAATCTAGAAAAGTATACATACAAATGCTGCGTACAGGCGCTCTCCACAAGGTGCCTGTTATCTTTACTTACCTGAATCCTAACCCAATCCAATAGAGGCAGGAGCCGTTTTACCATTAGGAACATCAGGCTTGTGCCTACAGGCAGCAGTGGTAGAGAAGCTGCCACTTTTCTATACGTTTATGACTGCAAATTATTATCCATTATCATCACGTACAATGTCACAATTTATAAATCAGGAGAGGCCTAGTAAAAGAAGAAAATTCTCTGTACAGAGGTCATTCTAGCAGAGGAGTGTGCCTTTGGATGCCACAAGTTGTGTACAAGATTTAGTCAAAATTGGGCCCCGACAATACTACTTAAATCAGAACTCCTTGCAGAATTGTTCTTAACTCTTAGGGGGGAAATTATCAAAACTGGAGCAGAGAGAATCTGGAGCAGTTGCCCATGGCAACCAATCAGCATCTCTCTACAGTTTGCTCAGGTGAGATTTGAAAATGAGAGAGAGATGCTGATTGGCTGCAGTGTAAATCTGCTACAGTTTTTGTCTGCTCCAGTTTTGATAAATCCCCCCCTTAGGGTTAGTTCACACCATATGCAGTTGTGATGCAGTCCGTTTAGCCAAAATACATCACAATGCTTTCCTATGGGCTTACTCGTGCTGTATTCACACCATTGCAGTCCGTTCAGATGCAGTCAGAAAAAGTACTGCTTGTCCTATTTTAGCTGCATCTAACTGCACTGGAACGCATCAAAAAGCATGCAAACGCATCAAAACAGACCAGAACGCATTTAAAAAGTGTTTTTTGTGTAGGTGCTAAAAAAAAAAAAAAAAAAAAAAAGTTATACTCACCTGATCCTCCAAGCCGGCTTGCTCTTAGTCCGTTCCCTGGAACCTCTCTCCCCCTCTATTGCAGCGGTCTAAGGTCTTAGAATGTGATGATTTATGTCTAGACGTGAAGATGCTGCAGTATAGGAGGAGAGAGGCTTCAGTGACCGGAGAAGCAGACATCCGGCTCAGCGGTTCGGGTGAGTATAACTTTTTCTTTTTCAGCTCCTAGACAAAAATAAGCATTTAACCCTTGCAGAGCAGGGGTAGCCCCTACAAGAGATAAAGCAGGCCTTTTTTTTTACTAGAAATCACCTCAGCATGGAGGTCTGCATGCCGATATGAAATCATCTTACATTCATTAGTTAAATATTTTTTTTTTTTTTACTTAAACAATTTATTTTTTTCCTGGTCCATTGTGGCACAACTGATGTAATGTGCCCAGGAAGGTTACATCAGCAGAGCATTGCTGGGAAATCTCATCTGTAGTCTCATGAGATCTCGGGGAAAGGCATTTTCCTCCCCTGAGATGGTGTATGGTCATATACATATACAGTAAAAATAGCCACCATGAGAAGAATGAGTAGGAAGAGAAATATAAGGAATACAAAGCCGGCAATTATCTAGAGGTATGTGTTTGTAGATTGACCTTACTGAACATTTCTAAAGGTACCTTTGTTTTTATTTTGGAAATATGGGTAAAGTTCCTTCTGCCCAGAGTTCTTCTTTAAAATATGTCTTGTCTTGTTGGGAAGGGTTCGAACCTGTTTTTACTACAGTCTGCCATTCACACATTGTTGACACCATGGTTCTATTTCACTTCCTGTTATGTCTCCAGGGCAGGAAGGAAAGAAAGCTCCCCAGTGGGACACAGACATTAGAAAACTCACAGGGGTTTTATCCATTCAATACTTGGAAAACATTTTTTTAGGTATATAACCTGATTAAAACTACCTTTCCATTTCAATTTGCAGCTGTCAGATTTTCTACTATTTCCAAAAATGTCTGTGGTGTTTTTACTTGTTCACTTCTTCTCCCAGCAATTATTACACTGGGACTGCTCCAGGGCTCCAACTAACTGATAAGAAAAGTTGTCAACTATTTTCATTATGGATTAGTTTGTTCGGTCCCCTAGCTCTCTACTCCATGCTGGGAGGAGGGCACAGCAAGCAGTGGGCGAGTGCAATTTGAAATGGCCAATAGCAGGCTGGCTATTGCACCCGCCCACTACCTGCTGTATTTACAATCATCTGCCGTCTGCGGAATCTTGATGCTGGCACCAGTCATTCCCTCGCTGAAGCTATTCAAGCGCCGTGTGCTTACAATACAATTATTTAAAACATTACTGTTTTGGCCTGACAAGTTCTGCTGTGGGAGGTGCGTTGCAGTGCCATTCATTTCAATGGCACCCCAAAATGCACCTCCCACCCAGTGTGATCGCCTGCACCATACCGTGCGTTCCATTGCAGTGCAATTGCACAAAATTGTGCATGCAGTTTTATTCTGATGTAAACTTTATATTTAACACTGCATTTGTGTATTTTATTTTAAAGGATGGTATTTAGTTAATTTTTTTATCCGATTAATCAAAAATAATTATTGCCAGCATATAAAAGGGTTATTTAAACTACCAGGGACCCGGTGTCACTTGCTGGCTTTGGCATAGGAATGAATGGAGAATCCAACCAGATTTTCAAGACCACATTTCTCAGCATGCAGTCTAAGGCAGCCTTTCTCAACCAGAGTGCCATGGCATCCTGGGGTGCCTTGAAAGTTTCACACAGCGTCATGCCTTTCCTGGCTGGCTGCCAACACCATGGAAATGAATAACGCTAATCCAGGGGGTGGGATCCATTCAGAAAAGGACGGAGGTTCATCTCCCTCGAGGTGTGCTACACCTCCCACTCTCTGCCATGTTGACTCCTGATTAAGGGACTGAGGACTCAGATGTGAAAGGGAGACTTTTATATGAAGTAAAGGGGGCTCCCCACTTTTTGTTTTTGCATGGGGGTCCCCCTTTAAAATCCATATCAAACCCACAATCTCAGACAAGTGTCTGGTATCAATTTTGTAGAGACTACACATAATGTTTTACATTTTAGACTGGGGTGCCTCAAGATTTTGCATACTTCAAAAGGGTGCCATGACTGAAAAAAGGTTGAGAAACACTGGTCAAAGTAACGGAGGGGATAAGCCTGCACCTCCAGGAACAAAGTCCCCAAAAGGACAACAGGCTCTTGTGTAATTGCCCAATGGTCCAACCCAGTCTGAAGAGCTGACACCCAAAAATAAGCACACACATTTTCAAGCCTTGTATTGCTGTTTCTTTTGTTTTCCAGGCCGGAGATGTGGTTGAGTGTGAAATCGATGAACTGGGAGTGATCAGAAACCCTGTGATGTGAAAACTGGTACATTACATAAGAGGAAACGGGCACTGTGGTGTAGAAGACTCAGGTTTAATAATAAACAATCTTTCTGCTGTGACAAATGTCTGCAAGGTCATAAACCAGTCCTACAGATTATTGTCTAACAGACCACATTTTACCTGTCAATAGGTTCAAATCAAACAATCCAACAAACTGCACACATTTTAGCAAGACAAAAATCAACAAAATAAATACAACTTTCTCAAGTTTGTAAATAAAGCAAATAATTAGTGTTTGAACAAAGTCCAACCATCTGGTGAAGTGTGATTCCCTCGGGTATCTACATTTTGTTCTAGTATTTCTTCGTATGGGAGGGGTTTATACCTTTCATCGCTTGTATATAAACTGCTGGATGAAGGATACAAGTCTGCTGCAGTTTTCCTTCAGAAGGAAGGCATCTGAGAGGTGAAGTGTTGATCCATGACTGCTCGGGGAACACTGAAAGACCTGCAGAGTCACACAGAATGGAGCACAAACTGCTGTTATTATTCTGGACATGCAACAACTGTATAATTTACTATATAGTCAACGTGAGGCTATTCCTATTATTATTATACATGGCAAACAGTTCAGCACACAGCAAGTTAGGAAGCTGTACACAGATGTCTAAAGCTGGGTATACATGGTTAGAATTTAGTTTTTGGTCATTTTTGTAAAGCTTTATTCAATTCTTCAATAATAACCAAATCTCGAAATACTCTTATCGGACTTTTCAGTTACCAACCCACACAAAGTGCATTGTGTAAAAACAACTGATCTTTATTACAAATCAATATGATTCCACAAAATCAATACTTCATAAAAACCATACAAAACATGGTCATGTCTGTTATCAACCATCCGGTGCACATCTAGATGTATCATTCTTATCCCATATGAGTATTATTGTACACATCCAAATATTTGTTACATTGTCACATACACTGAATACCACAAATATTCTCAGATGGGATATGCGGTTATGTATTTCCAGATTTGGTTACTAATGATTTTTAAGGATGTGGTACCCCCCACTATCCCATAACTAGTATACAATAGGTTACATTCAATTCTCCAATGGTTGATGGGGTCAGATAGACAATCTTTTTCGACTGAAGTGACCAAACAAAAAAATCAAAGTAGCAGGATGGAACATTGCGAATGTGGTTTTTGTTCAGGAAATGCCATTCATTCCAAAATTGAATGTTAAAACCAAACAAAATTTCAAGTGACATTGGTCAAGTCTCTGTTGCCATTACTGAATGTCCTGACCAGACTTTTCACGTGTTCGTACGAAATTCTAAGTTGCCTTTATTGTATTAGTACACTGGGTGGCCTAACATAATGAATGGAACCGCAGTTCATATTGTAACGTAGAGGTGAAACATACACACCGACGTAACACATCAGTGTGACTGGGCCCTCATCCACTGTTCATGTTTGGTACCGTGTGATCCAGGGGTAGGCAACATCAGCACTCCAGCTGTGGTGAAACGACACATCTGCCTCTGGGGGTCATGCCTGTAACCGTCAGTCTTGCAATGTCTCATGGTACTTGTAGTTCCACACAGGGGCATCCTGAGGCCGGGTGTCACCTGGAGCGGAGCCCTGGTTACAGTCATCGCACATGCGTGTGACGTCACCACGTGCGGTCATCTCATCGATGCCTGCTGGCGGCTATCTTGGTGATGGACGCTGACAGAGAGAGGAGGGGACGTTCACCCGGCAGGATGAGGTATGCCCCCGGGTCCCCTCCTCTCTCCTGACACTGTCGGGCTCTCAGTCCATGACCGAGTGCCTGACTTTTTAGAGGTCGGCACCCTCTAAAACCCGGGTGACACCCCTCCAATGGTGTCATCCGGGTGCAGGCTGCACCCGTTTCCACAACAGCTGGAGTTACAATGAACTCATCACCATATACAACCAGTGCAGAGTCACTATGTGCTGTGTAGTTGTCATGCCTGTGTACCCTCTCCCGAAATGTTAAAGTTGCAGTTCTGTACTACTGTAATGACTAGGATCTGCCTGGAAGTGTATAGGTATTGTCTTAAATATCAAGGCAGTTTGTAAATGGGGGGAAAAAAAAAGAAGTTGCCCACGGCAACCAAACATTATTATTTATAATTACTCTTTGGTAAATTAAACAAAGCATCCGAACCGTCACCATACCATGGGCACCTTTTACATTGTTTATTATATAAATTGCCCCCAACATGTCTGGTACTGTGGACAACTACCCCTTAAATAACTACTGTAGACAGTGGAGGTATTACAATCTGTGACCACATACCCCAAGATCTTTGAAGGTTTGAACAGCGCAGACAGCCAGAGAACGATCTGTACATTCTGAAAGAGAAGACTGAATGAGTGCGCCTGACAAAAACCTCCTATAGTGCACACTATGATATAATTAGCTGTCAGAATGAACTCTGTCCTGGAATAATGCCATCAGAAGTGTGAAGCTGACCACCATATTCTGGGAGAAATGTACCTTTAGATCTAAACTCTGGCCACAAAAACCTTTATTTAAATGTATTGTTACAGCCTCAAAGGATATAAATCCATTTTGTGTGCAACAAATGCTTTTGCAAAGCCAGATATCACCTTATATAAGTAGTAGTGACATCATCAATGTGCTGCACACAACCTGTACAGAGAGCAGAGCAGTGGGAGGGACCCAGCAGACTCCACCAACCACAGACTACAAGCAGAAAACTTCAGGAGGGGGCAGATAAAAGACCAGTCACCCTGCACATGGAAAGGGTGCAGCACTGACCGGTCTTTATTACAGGAAGCTCCAAGTTGCACTCTGGATTACAGCACAGATCTGGAATACACAACGCTCAGATTACAGTAAGAATACATGTGACTTGCACTTGGAAAATGTTTGCCTATCGCAGCAATCAGCATTGAAGTGTGTCTATATTTGTTTTACAGCAAGAAAGGTGCAGAGCCTCTGTTAGGGTTCTATTGCCGTCTATATTGATGTCCTAGTAACCACTTGATGACAACTCAGTTGTCATCGTACTTGGAAAGGGGAAATCATCCAGTGGAGACAATTTTCCAGACGGAGGGTTACCACAATGACATGGCACGATTCTGGGCCTATAACATGAGTTGTGCTAACTGAGGCATTGCAAGTTACCCCTAATGTGGAGTGGGGGCCCGGCCAGGAAATGATATGGCATATCTACATTATATTTGACCATTTAACGTGACACTCAACTCAGGAGCTAAACCTTAAAAATACATTCAAGTACCTTTAAAGGAGAACTATGAGGTGAGTGCTCTTCACTCACCTCATAGTTTTAGCCGACCTGTGACAATGAGACTGTCCCAGATCGGCTCAGTAGATCGAGAAGTGAGCGAACACATACCGGCGTTCGCTCACCTCTCGATCCTGTCACGGCTCTCTGCCGTGACAGGGGAGGGACTGGATTCCCCCCTCACCGCTCCTATCCTCCAGCGCTGACAGGTGGAACGGGCGGGTACAGCTGGCTCTGCCTCTAGATAGGCAGAGCCAGCTGTCACTCACGCAGCTGGGCGGATCCAGACATAATTGTCGGGATTTGTTTCAGCTGCGGCGTCTCAGTATACCGCGAGTTGTTGCTTGCGGTATACTGAGCTTAGGGTGAGAGGAGGACGCTAGTTTGTGTCCTCCCGTTACCCTAATGAGAACTATGGGGAAAAACACTGACCCCATAGTTCTCCTTTAACTATTAACAATGTATCTTATTTGTGTATCACTCGGCTGTAGATCCTCCAATCATATCTGAATTGGTGTTGACCCTGTTCTTCCTTCTGGAGGGGGGGCTACTTTTGGTCCCCGTGTGTGTGTTGTAAAGTAGTCACCACTCCAAGCTCTATCCTGTCATGGACTACAATCTCATGTTTAGTTTACACATTTGTAGAGATTGTAGTCCATCACAGGAGTGAGCATGGAGCGCTGACTACTTTACAACACACACAGGGACCATGGGGAACAAAAGTAGCCACCCTCCAGAAGGAAGGACAGTGTCAGCACCAATTCAGAGATGATTTGAGGATCTACAGCCGAGTGATACACAAATAAGATACATTTCTGTTAATATTTAAAAGGTACTTGAATGTATTTTTAAGACTATTATCGCTACGTGCTCCCGCGGCGAGAGTCCGGAACTGTTTGTGCGGCTGCAAAGGATCTTGGGGCGGGCGCATGCGCAGTTCATATTCTCGGCCGGGAGACGAGCAGAGACGCAAGGTAAGTCTATGGACGCATCAGTCAGCGCTGGATCGGAGAGACGCCGCACCGCTGGAGGGACAGATGAAAACATCAGGAAAGAAGAAGATCGGATTAAGAGACATCATTTAAGGTAAGTGCTGACATTAACATGGGGGGGAGGGAAAATTTTTTTATCCTTTAATGTCACTTTAACTTCTGAATTTAGTGTCACTTTAAATTTTTCTGCTAGTTCCAGGATACGGATTGAATAAACATTATGCACAAGAGCAATCCTTGCAATGATTCCATGAAACAGGAACCACAGCCATTTGAATGGACTGGGGCTGGACCAAGGAAAGAGGAAACCTTGCCTACAGCATCTAGTTCCACGTTATATTTCTGAATGAAAACATTTAAAAACCACAAATATCTATTCATAAGCAATTCATCTAATATACGTTGTGAGTAAAGAGCTTGTTTGTATATTGGGTATCTCCTAAACATTCAGGCTTTGGATATCCAAGACAGTAAAATGTTAAGCACAAAGCAAGTACATAGAAGCATTTTAATTTATTGGTTTATAAAAATTAAAAAATATATATAAAAATAAGGGTACACATAAAAAAAAAATTAAAAGCCTGCAACTTTAAGGACATAACCCATCACACCTCACACCTGCCATTTGTAGCAATAAGTATGAAAGGAAATGAGGGGAAGGAGCGGTCTCCCTCAATGGACTCTGAGAAAAGGATTTTACGGTAAGAACAAAATCCTATTTTCTCTATCGTCCATTGAGGGACACAGCGTAAAAACTAGATGAGCAAGCTCATATACTCAAACAGCCACTTGGAGACCTTTTCTGTCAAAACTAGCCTAAAAAAAAGAAGAAAAAAAAGTCAGAATCGTCAACTTTATAAAACTTAGGAAAAGTGTGAACAGAAGACCAAGTTGTGGCCTTGCAATTTGAGCAACAGAAGGAGACAGTCTGAAAAGCTTAAGAAATACTAACTGCACTAGTAGAATGAACAGAAACCAGATAAGAAGGAACCTTATCCTGCAAATCATGAGCTCGAATGACAACTTGACTAATCCACTTATAAATGGAGGATCTAGGAGGATGAACAACCTTTCCAGGGCCTCCTGGTAGAACAGAAAGAATCAGAATGCCCAAATGCTGCTCACACAACATCCAAACAATGAAGAAAAATGTCCAGGAGCTGGACAATGTGAAGGTAAAACAATGCCTTCAGTTAAATGAAAGTACAAAACCACCTTGGGTATAAAGGAAACCTGTGGTCATAAAACAACCTTTTCCTTATGAAGAACCAAATAGGGTTCTCCACGAAACAGCAGACAAGTCGGAAACTCTTCAAAAAGGACAAAACCACCTTAGGTAAAAAGGAAAGCTGCGGCCATAAAACAAAGCAGACAACTTGGAAACCCTGCTAGCCAAGGTAATGGAAACAAGAAAAGCAACCTTTATGAGTAACAAAGAAATGTCTCAGGGTCAAAAGGAGTTTTTTGTAGAACGGAAAAAACTTTAAAAGGAGAATTATGGGAAGAGTGAAATACACTCTTCCTCATGATTAGAGCTGATGTGCGACACTGAAGCCATCACACGTCGGCTCTATAGATCTGGAAATGGGCAATCACATGCCGTTGATTGCTCATTTCCTGATCCTCTCCCTGCAGAGAGAGCTGTGACTGTCAGTAACCACTCCCTGCAGGGATTCCACCCTCCCCTCTCTGTTGCTCCAGCGCTGACTGGCGGGACGAACAGGGGAGGGGGCAGGCACGGCTGGCTCTGCCTTTAGAGAGGCAAAGCCAACTGTCAATCTGCCAGTGGGGTGGACCCTGACAATATTGTCGGGATCCATCCCGGCTACAGCACGGCTCTACGCTGTCAGCATATATCAGATAATAGCCCGCTATATGCGGAGTTTTGGGTCACGGGAGGACACAGTATGTGATCCTTAAAAGAACTATGACCAAAAGAGGTTGGGCCATAGTTTTCTTTTAACCGAGCCTTGAGTATAACTGGAATAATAGAATCTGAAATTTCTTTGTCTTTCAACACTTGGGTTTCAACAGCCAAGCCGTTGAAGCCAGCAACCAAGAAGCAGGGTGGAAGATTTGGTCCTGAGACAGCAGATCTGGAAGAAGCGAGGGATTGTCTGCCAGCAGATGAACCAAATCAGCATTCCACACCCTGCAAGGCCAATCTAGAGCAAGGAGAACTACTTAAATCCCTTTGTGTTCCATCTTGCGAAGCAGACAAGGCAATAGCATAGATATATATTAGGGTGTACTGGAAAGATATATATTAGGGTGTACTGATCCCATAGAGCTACTAAGGCATGCACAGCATCCGCGGTTGGATCCCTCGCTTTGGAAACAAAATCTGTCCACCTTCTTGTTCTGTCCAGAAGCCAGATGATCCACATCAGTTCCCCAGGGGTGACAAAGTTGTTGAAACACCTCCTAGATGGAGAGAACATTCATACAGATCCAGATGTTGTCTGCCGAGTCCACCTGCCCATTTTCTGCTACTGGAATGTGCACCGTTGAAGTTGCTGGAACCTGAAGTTCCGCCCAATCCAAGATCACATGGATGACACACTTCTGGTGCTTCTCGGGTGATTGATGTATGCCATCGCAGTAGCATTGTCTTACTGAATCCAAATCGGACACCCAGGCAGAAGATTGTTCCAGTGTAGCAACACCAGATAAATTGCCCTCAAGTCCAGGACATAGAACGGAAGCTTGAACTCCTCCGGCGAACAACCATGTCCGTCCATCATGACAATCTTCCAAGTTATGGGAAGAAACGACTTTCCCATTGTCAACGCAGGGGATGTCAAACATCACGACCAACGTCCTGACCGGGTCACTCAATCTAAACATCTTGCACAATGCTGTAAGAATGTTTCTCTGTAAAGACCTAGAATGGAACTGAGCAAAAGGTACCGCTTCAAACATTGACACCACTAATCCCAGTCATGCAGAGAAGAACGGCGACAGGATCAAAGCAACCAAGCTTGATCCCGCAACTTCAATATTTTGTTGTGATGAAGGAACACTTTTGCTTGAAGGGTATCCAACAGAAGACCCAAATACTTCAAGCGATGTGATGGAACTAGGGATGACCCACCTGAAGCCCTCTCACATCTGGAGCACTGCTTAGACATTGACCTCCAAAGTAGGAAGAGACTGTTTTCGAAGTAAAAGGTAGTCTTAATATCTGACAATTGGAATGCCCTTGCATCGGAAAAATCCCAGAACCGGAGCAAAAACTTTTGTAAAAACCCTTGGAGCTGAAGCCAACCCCAAGGGAAGACATAGAAACTGATAATGAAGTTATTACCACAAAACAAAAGAAACACTGATGACATGTAAATACGGGAATGTGTAGATACACATCCTTGATGCCTACGCAAACCAAAAAAATCTCCTCGTCTAAGAGAGGCGACAACCGACCGAATGGATTCCATCAGGAATTTGTGAATATGTACAAATGCAATGAGTGCTTTCAGATCCAGAATCGGACAAAGTCTTCCTTGGGTTTGGGAACCGTAAACAGGTTTGAGTGAAAACACTGAAAACGTTCTGCGAAAGGAAAGGGAATAGTAACACCCAGACCCAACGCTGCTGAGACGCCGCTGCAGACGTTCATACTAAAGCGGACTTTTTAACTGCCAAGGATATCTAGGGGGTCCAAAGGTTTGGAAGTGTAAGATGTTTTTTGAAACTGGGAACTAAAGAAACGTGTAAGAGACAGAAAAGAAGGAACAGGGTTACAATGCTGATCCCTATTTTTCCACAAGTGTTCACTTTACCCTCCCGTAGCTTTTTTAATAATCTAATCCAGGGTGGCATCTAGAAGACAACATCTCACATAGGGTAAATACTAAAGTCCCTTTTTGCATTGAAGTTCCACCGAGCAGTACTTAAAACAGATAGCTCTGCGTAATTGAATGGAAGAGACAGACACATGAGACAACAAGAAACACATCATATATGAAATGATAAGCAACAGTCATCTGATCCACGCAAATCAACTCCAGCAGTCACCTGTTCATCAATAGGAATAGGCACCTATATACTGTAAGTGTTACCAATGTCTGGCTGCTGTATAACTTTCATGAGTACTGCTGATCCTTACTGAGTGAAAACTCCATTGTCAGTATTCAGGCCGAGGAAAATAAACAGTTTTGTTCCCAGTAAGCCGGAGCAGAAATAAAGAGGAGAGCTCCTCTAGGTGGCCAACTTGTGAAGTACATAAAGTATAACAAGCACGGGTCACCATAGCAACACCTCAGAGCTTCTGTAAATGTATAGGCTGGAAGAATCAGAAACATCAGTGACACCAATGTAAAGCACAGATGTCCCAAGTTTCTTAATAAAACCAGTAAGACACAGTAGGAAATAAAAAAAACATTACTTTCACACAATGCCCTGCGAATGACAGACACAAAAATACTCACAGCCCTGACCAGTGTAAGGAAAAAAATTAGGTACTGCAACCACCTGCTGCACAGCAGAAGCACTGAGAAATGGCTGTGCAATAGTAAAAAAAAAAAAAGAAAAGAAAACAGGATCTCTCTGTTCTCCTTAATAAGAGACAAGAAATTGGGGACAAGTAAGAAACAAAGGAAGCAGAGTCTAAACTGCTCTATTCACCTTTACTGCTGATAGAAAACGCACTACACCGCTCTGAGGAATCCAGAAAACTTTAAATAAAAGCAGTCTAATTACATTGTGCTGTTCCTGATATAATGGGAATCCCAAGGTAATATTGGCCTGACGGTTAAATGATGAAAACGGGACCACTGGAGGAAGAAGCAAAAGTACTGAGAACAGAAACCATCTACTTTAGACAACTACAGAAAGCTAGAGAAAATTCCAGGATTTAATAATAATATGCGGTATGAAGCAGCTCTTGGTAATAGAATCTTCAGTGAAGACACACAAAAAAAAACTAAGATAATAAACCAGGAGAGAAAGAGGCATCCATTCTCCTGAGGACACTAAGCCAAACTGGCAGGTGGGAGGAGTTATGTCAAAGTGGCAGGCTTTTCATGTTTTTGCCTAGTGTCCCTTTCTCCTGGAGGCAGCACCATAACCCTACACCTCAGAATTCTTCAGCACTGTGTTCCTCAAATGGACAAAAGAGAACATAACATTTCAACACCTAGCTATGTTAGGGAAAGAAATATTTTTAGGAGGAAATTCATGATAAAAGAAATAAGTAATCTATCTTAAATAAATATATTATCTAATAAACAAAGCATGAACCTACCATAAGACCCATCCTCTTCCGCTTTCAGCAGCAGGTACTGGTGCAGTCGATCCACATATTCTGGTTCTGTCTCTGTAGAAAACATATAAAAGCTTTTGGTTTTTCGTTCTTATTGCTGCACTTCAGGTGACCCAAATGCGTCTTTAGCTGGGACATGGCAGACAGTGTCGTGGGCTTATGGGTTCAAAGTATCCTGGAAATTTCAGGTATAAAAGATGTGTTTATACCAGATCAATCTCATGTACTGTGTGTTACCCCTCCACCGATACTCCCTATATCATACCAGTTCCACTTGTTTCATGTTCCAGCAGGAATGATGCAGTCCTCTCATACGTCTGCAAAACCGGGCCCAAAAGACGACACAGGAAGACAAAGAAATTGGCATGATGGTCTGAGCGGCCCAACTAGTACAGGACAAAAAGTGGTGGGGAAAAAACCTGTTAATTCTTTCCAGGATATGTACTGCAGGAAAATGCAACAAAAAGGTGCCAGGACATGTGTACGATTTTACTGCACCTAGGTAAATACTTTAGTGTGCATGATATGTGCACAGGTTCATGTTAATCTGGGAGATATGGTTCTCTAGTACAGAACACTTAATTTTGGAAGAGGATAAAGGGGTACAGGTCTGTACACTAGGAGGGTGCTATACTTTGGTCAGCTAATATTACCACTTGCCAACACAGTACCATGTAGTGTCGCTTCACTTTTTTTTCCGTGAAGTCGCTGTCGCTGTCTGACAGGTCATCAAGAGTTCTCCACATAAGTCTGTCCGCAAAGCTTCGTCTCCCTGTGTCACAAGCTAGAGGTGCATTGGGGTCCTGAGAAAAAAGAGACGATACTGTGTCATCTGATCACCAATCTTTCTAAAGTTTGAGTTACTGTCTGCCATAAATGTGGATCTTACTTCATACATGGAGAGAAGACCGCAGTGAATCACTTTGTCCAGAATATCCTGGCACAGAAAATAGAGGCGTTGACATGGCTACAAAACAAGGGAAGACATAGTCATAGGGTATTCAGAAGTCCTTTCATTACTCTATAGAGAGAAATGGTATCATAGGCCTAAAAATAAGTCTGTAGTCAACTGCAACCATTAAAGTAGAAGTAAACTTTATTTCTCTCCCGTTCATTGAAGGACACAGGGAACAGATCGGAGATCATGTACTGCCGCCCCTAGGCTGTAATTGGTCTTTAGTTTTTTGTGCCTAGCGTCCTTCTCCTGCAGGTGGCGATATTACCCTACAGTACATGATCTCCGATCTGTTCCCTGTGTCCTTCAATGAACGGAGAGAAAAGGATTTTACGGTGAGTACCAAAATCCTATTTTTTTCTAACCCAATCTTTGTTTCATATTTGGAAAACAGAAGTGCATGCAAACCTTCAAATATGTCTCTCCTATACCATTTTCAACGGTTAAAAATTTGCTGTGCAGGTACAGTAGGAGGACTCGGCAATCCCTTTGAGTTTTACTGGCAGCAAATCCACAGAGGTCATAGACTTTCCCCCACCATAGTATAGTGGGCTGACCGAAAGAATATAACAGATTTCTTTCATCCACACTAAACAGTATGGATGTTAGACACCATTGAAGGTAGAAGACCGTTTTATTTAACTTATCTTAAATGAATTACCTGCACATAATATATAAATAAATGAAAGGAGGGGAGAGAAGAGGAAGGGAGGGGGATAGAAGGAAGAAAGGAAGGGCAATGCTGATTAGCAACGTTATTTTTTGAACACTTTAAGAACACAGAAG
>NW_017307589.1:211616-215514 GCF_000935625.1 Nanorana parkeri | reverse complement strand
AGTTCCTAAGGTAATCACCACTGTCACGGTCACAGATAATTACAAACAGAACCACTTGTGTTAAAAGGGAGTAATAGATGTGTATAGCCCCGTGCATATATAAATTGGTTTATGAATAATTAGTAAAATATAAAAGCTGGAGGGGAATATTGTAAATGTATGGTTTTGTTTTATTGCTGAATGTTTGTCTACTTTGTAATATGTAAAATATATGGAGTATTGTTTAAAAAATCAATAAACAATTGTATAACGTATTCTGACAGTGGTGCCAGCCCCTGACAGGATACCCAAATTGTGCTTGCAGCCGACTGGCCGCAACCACCATTTGGACGAGAAATTCACAACATGTTCCTTTGGCAAAAGTTGATCTAATGATCGACTTCTGTCAAGGGAATAGAGTCCTTCAACCGATCAAATTTTGGAAGAAAGCACCTAAGATGTAATCAGTGTGTATCCAGCTTATGTCAGAGTCTTGTGACATGTTAAGAGGAAGTGTACTTTGCAAAGTCTATCTTTGGCTTCTCCCACCCCTGGAAGTAGGGCTGCAACCAATGTTTATTTTCATATACGACTAGTTGGCCAATTATTTTCTCGATTAATCAGATAAAAAAAAATTAAATACAATACTTAATTGAAAATAAAATACACAAATAAAGTGTTACAAAGTTTACTTCAGATTAAAACTGCATGCACAATTTCTTGCAATCACACTGCGCTGGGACGCACAGCATTGCTGTACTGTGCGTTCCAGCACGGGCGATCACACTGAGTGGGAGCTGCAACACACCTCCCACAGCAGAATTTGTCAAGCTGAAAATGACTTTATATATATACATATATATACACACACACATACACACATACACACACACACATACATACATATATACATACATATGCATATACACACACATACACTGTATATTGTAAATCACAAGGCACTTGAATAGATTCAGCCAGGGAATGACGGCTGCCAGTGGCAAGATTCCGCAGACGGCAGCAAAATGTAAATACATCAGGTAGTGGGCGCGTGCAGCCTGCTATTGGCCATTTCAAATTGCAATACTAATAGCAGGTTGGCTATTGCACCCGCCCACTGGCTTGCTGTGCCCTCCTCCCAGCATGGATGAGAGAGCTAGGGGATCCAACCAACTAATCGATAATGAGAATAGTTGACAACTATTCTCATTATCGATCGATTAGTTGGATGCAGCCCTAGCATGAAGCGTACAGGGGGAGAAGTTTACAAATTCAGCTGGTAATCCTGAGAAACAATGGAGTGAACCTAAGAGTCCTGGACTTCCCACTCCTAAACTGTCGCAAAGGCCAACACACTACCCTCCACTTGCACAAGTGGGGGCACTGCTTCATTGCAAAGAGGGCATGTGAACCGGTTTGGTAGGCTTGGGGGACCAGGGCGTGTACTTAAGCTGGGCTCTTTGGCTTGGTTCTGGAAGCAGAGGCCTGCAGATGAATAGTGTCTGCCAACCTGTCCACACAGAAATGCAATGCTCCTGGTATAAATTTCAGGAGGAATGGACAGGTCTGCAGGAGGTATACACAGACCCGACAGGCAGCCGAAAGGGCACATCCCTCCTGCAGACCTGAGGAAGCCGTGCACATGGCAGTTTGACAATGTTGCTGATAATTGCACGGCAGTGTTTTTTTCAAACAGAAAGCGCTCTTACTGGCGGTTGGTTGGTGCCTCTCACCACCTGGTCCCAAACCTTGGCTTCAAGTCACATGTTGCGTTTTACACTTCCCATGTGAATTCAGCAAAGGCTGCCTAATTTAATATTTACCTGATGTCTAAGTATTTACAAAAACTGAGCAGGCTAAAAATGATGCATTATGAATAATATGCGAAAACATTTTATTACAAACATGAACACAAAATAATGTTTGTTTTCTGTTTAATTTGAGTAACTCTCATAGCATGCCACTCAATATACACATGTAATCATCTCATTAACTGACAATGACTCAATGAATGACACCTCCGCTTTTACATCTAACAATTCTAGAGAAAAGAAAAAACAACCAAAAAGACAAGAAAGCCCAACTCTAGCCAAAACGTTTTCTTTTCTGGATAGAGTGGAAAAAAGTTGGAGCCCATGTCGGTTTTAAGTGTCCCCACTGGGAAGATTTCCCTTCGTCTCATATTCTGTCTGCCACCTGTCATTTAGACAGCAAGTAGGGACATTTTGTCTCGCTTCCTTTGGGAGAAAATCTTCCAATTGGGGACACAGACAGCAATAAAAAGTAAATAGAGCTTTTAACACTTGCTTGTTCCATCCCCAATACAAAAAAGCTGTGGCTTGAGCTGAGAATTAAAGATACATACTGGCTGGAGGAGGATATTTTTGGAAAGCAGGGAACAGAGAGCCATCGTCATTTCAATCAGTTCTTCTTGGGTGAAGTAAATCTCCTCTACACACAGAGAGGGTAGCTGTGCCATTAGGGCATGCAAAGCACAGGCTGCAGAAAATAGGATTGGAAGAATTTTACTGTAATTGGGGCAACATGGATATATTTTGAGGTAAATGCTCTTTGTTCTTAGCATACATGTTGTGAATCCAGCACCAAATCTATATTTCTAAATTTACAAATATTGCCAAATATGTCACATATACATTATATGGACAAATGTTTGTGGACACCTGACAATAACATATACACTGAGTGGCCAGTTTATTATGACCACCTGACGTTTGTAGGTAAATTAGCTATAATTTTGTGCTGAAGTTGCTAGAGGGCCAGACCATTATAAATAGGGAAGCAGGTTGTTTACCACGACAGTAGAAGTGATTTTTTTCTGAAGATACGGGTAAACAATGCGATTTAACAGCCTTTGAACGTGGGATGATTGTTGGTGCTCGGAGCCATGGAGCGAGTATCAGCAAAACAGCAGAATGTGTTAAATGTTCAAGAGCAGCTGTTGTTAAAGTGTTTAAAGACTGGACTGTCAGCCGAAAATCTGGGTCTGATCGTGCGAATTGTGGCCGCCAGCGACTAGTCAATGTTAGGGCAGCACGGAGAGTGGCAAGACTGGTACAAGACAACAGAAGGGGCAACAGTGCAGTGTCAGATTCCTCGCATAACCTTTCAACATATCGTGGAGTCATCTCGTGGCCCAACAAAGTCATCTGGTGGAGTTATCTCGTGGCCCAACGAAGTACTGATGGGGTGGTCATAAAAATCTGGCCACTCAGTGTATGTGAATTTGTTTGACATCCCATTTCGAAATCATGGTCATTAATATAGATTTGGCCCGTCCTTGCATGTATAACAGCCACCACTCTTCTGGGCAGCCTTTCAATAAGATGGGTGTGTCTGTAGAAATTGCACCCACAAATTTGTAAGGTCAGATACAGGTGCTTGACGAGAAGACCTGGCTCGCAATAATTTCCAATTCATCCCAAAAGTCTTCAGTGGGGTTGAGGTCAGGCTCTAGGCAGGCCACTCGAGTGCCTCCTCACCAAGCCATGCCGTCATGGAGCTGGCTTTCTGAACAGGGACATAGCCATGCGGGGACACAAAAAACAAAGACGAAAGGCTTTTACCTAACTGTTGTGGAAGTTGGAAGTGCACAGTTGCTTAAAAGAAGAACTGCGGGGGAACCTTTTTTGCCCATAGTTCTCTTCAGGGTCAGGGGAGGACATATACTAATGTCCTCCGGTGATCCAAAACTCAGCTATTGCCCACTATATGCCGAGAGCGTAGAGTAGCGCCTCAGCCGCGATGGATCCCGACAATACTGTTGAGATCCACCCCGCGGGCTGATTGACAGCGGGCTCTGCTTCTCTAGAGGCAGAGCCAGCTGTGCCAGTCCCCTTCCCTGTCTGTTCCTCCAGTCAGGACTGGAGGATCGGAGAGATGAGGGGGGGGGGGGGGAGAA
>NW_017307589.1:189438-211599 GCF_000935625.1 Nanorana parkeri | reverse complement strand
GGAGAGGAGGGGAGATGGAGAGGGAGAGGAGGCACGAGGGGGGGGGGGAGGGGGGGAGAGGGGGGGGGGGGGGGGGGAATACCAGCAGGGAGTGGTGACTGACAGTCACAGCTCACTGCTGGGAGAGGATCGGGAAGTCAGTGAACGGCGGTATGCGTTTGATATCAATAGAGCTGACCTGTGGCAGCTTCAGTGTCAGGTGTCCACAAACTTTTGGTTAGACTGTATATATGTCCAATGACAAATGCAAACTAATAAAAGGCTGGGGGGTTTTCTGGTCATAAAATCAAAGATACAGTATTAATGATGCCACCCATTTATATACTCTTCAATACAAATATTTCATTTCACACTTTGATAAACTGCACAAAACATTTTACGCCACTGAACCAGACTTTTTGCTATAATTTCACCTCCTATAGCTTCATACAGGAAGACAGGGAGCAAGGCAGCACTCCTTTGTGCCAGCTGTCTAACGCTATCATCCGATGTTCGATAGAAAACATATACATCATTGGATGGTGCAGAAAAGAGGGTCACGTGGCTCCGCAACATGTAGAGACTGTGGCGAAGCAGGTCCCAGCGCTGGCCAGAAAATCCCAAGTCAAATCCATGAAGGAGGATATCTTCCGTCAATGATGAGAACTCGAAAAGGAGTCTAGACAGGGAGACCCCCTGAAAGAACACAGCAGAGATAAATACAGAAGAGATTTTTAAAGGATGAAACCTGTCATAAAGTTAGACAATTCAAATACAATTTATGATGAAACAAGATGAAAGTTAAGAAAGCCTACAGTGAAAACATGTCAAAATGATAAACAGAATTACATTAGATATTATATGCAAAGCCTGCCCAATACAGACTTGTGTCCCTCAACAGACTAGATCTTACCTGTAAAATTGTTTTTCAAAAAACATACAGGGCACAAGTAATTAAATCTTGAACAGATGGGTTATACAGCTACCTTAAAAGGTGACTGGACACTGGAAAATCAAAGCTACTAGGACAGCTTGTATAACACAACCCACTACCAGCCTATCTCAGTTTTGTAGCAAGCAGTACAAGAGTGGATCACAGGAGAGGGCCCTATGCTTTGTGATGTACTCCAATCAACAGATTTGATAGCCAATCCAACAATCCTGTTTTCTTGAATGTACATCACGGGACACAGGGAGTTAAATCTTGACCGGATGGGATGTCCAAAAACAGTCTAACTGGGGCATGCAACACAGCACAAAACAGCCAACAAGCCTGAGAAAACAAACAACAACCAATCCCAACAGGGAGCTAACACAGAGAGAACCCGCAATTCAGAAGGGCCATCTGAAGAACATTGTAGCCAAAGCTAGCATCTGCAAAAACCTAAACCTCTATCAGTTAGAATTTGGCAAAGGTATGAACAGAGGATCAAGTGGAATCCCAACTTATTTGGGAAACAGAAGTATTATGCTGGAAGGCCCAGAAAGTACTGCCACTCCTGGTTGAGTAGTAGAGGAAAGGGGGGGGGGGACACTTTACCCTTCAACTCATAGGCCTGAGGGATTAGTTCACAGAAGCAGTAGCAGAGAGGTAAACATGAACAGTCCCAATCACGTCCAAAAAGTGGAAAACATTTTCTTTAGGATGATAAGGATTAAAGATGGTAGGGCAATGCCTTGGCTAAGGAGGAAGACAGAGATCACCATAGAAAGAACCTTATTCTTATGGATAACCACAAAGGGCTTTCTACAAGTCAAGGCTGTCAATTCAGAAAAATGCCAGATAAAAGTGATGACTAGGGAGAAGGCCACCTTGCAAGGAAGACCATATTCCTTGCAATAGATATTGCTGAGAGATTCAAGTGGTGGCTTCTGCAGTGCTGACAGAACTAAGTTAAGGTGCCACGGAGGAAGCAGTGTGCGTACGACTTCCCTCTCGATCATGTGAAGGAGGCAAAGCAAGGGTTTTAGAGAATGAAGGGCTTAGATGTGGCTCAACTGATCCCACGGACGCTAGAAGGTCCAGTTCTGGTGTCCCCCATGATAAAGGTCCTGAAACACCTGTGGCTGAAGGTACCATACTGTGGGGTCCAGCGGCTGACAACAGAGGACGTCCAATTTTCCATGCCTGATTGTGGTATTGTCCTGGTGGATCCTGGTCCCCGAGAAAGAAGCTGACCTAGAGCAGCGTGAAGATCTGTGCGCTTTGGGGAGATCTTGGTAAGTTAGACAGCAGTAAGTGAGGAGGCAGGGAGAGCGAACTTCCAGTCTGCAAACCTTTGTTACAATGTTCTGGACCCAGGCATCGGGCAAAAGGCTTGCTCCCAGATTTAGAGGGCTTGGAGGGCCAGGGCTTACAATGGATCTGAGAGCCTGGCTTGAATTTGGATCCTGAGGCTTGGTAAGGACCAAATTAAGCCTTTTTTGAAAGAGGGAGCAGAAATTTTGCTGCTGAAGTCTTGGACTTTTTCTTCTGAGGGAAGGTGCTCCTGCCCCCATTACTTCCTAAGTATTCAAGGATTCTCTGAACAGGTGTTCCGCAGTAAAAGGCATGCATTCAGGGCACTTCTAGCAAAGAAGAATTTAAGCCATAAGATCAATCACATGTGTATAGATAGGAGACCTGGATAAGGCCTGCCAGTGCTCTATCAAGGGGAAAAGATAGCTGCTGATAGTTTGCTGCACTGGCTGCCAGCAGCATAGGGTTACTGTCTAGAAAAGTCTTGTGCAGAAAAAGCATGTACTTATCACAGAGCAAGGAGAAGGCATCCATCACCCAAGGGCACTAGCAAAAAACTGAGGGAGGGGTTGTACGGGACTGTCCTAACAGCTTTGATTTGCCAATGTCCAATCCCCTAAAGGTTGTTGCATAACCCATCCAGAGTTACCTCCCTGTGTCCTGTATTGTACAATCAAGAAATTCTATTTTCTAAGAACATTTTTAAAAAAGTGCATCCCACTGTATGATATTTAACTGCTGGTGTCAGAAAATGTTTCTGTAAACCGAATATAGCTTTACAAAGTCAAAGTCATTCTGATGATTAAGCACAAAATGGAGATGCTATATTCCCAGCATGATCCTAGATTGTAGAAGTTATGTTTATTGTTTATTACTCATATGCTACCAAGATAATGCTTTGCAACAGCCAGCAAATGTGTGCCGAAAACTGATGTTCTGAATGTAGGTGCCTTTTAATAGCCTTGTACTTGCAAAGCAAAAAGTAAATAAGATATATTTAGAATTCAGTAATATCACTGTTTATAAAAAAAATACAAATAGTTTTATGTTTAGTTAGAATTACGTGTTAAGGGAAAAAAAATGATGCAGAAAGAAGTTTCCCAAAAAAACATAACTCATAAATAACACACGTATGTGCCTCATGGGACACTGCAACCAATATACAAGACTACAGCTTCCTATCTCTTGGCAGAAATCCCTTCCAAGATTCTGGATTCCTTCTAGGACACAATGTACTCACAGCTCTGTGTTTATGGAGGAGAAGTGCTGAAATCATGTGAGAGGCCATGATCGCGGAACAGGACACTGCAGCTGGAATACAAAATGTCACAGGCAGGACGGATTAATCAGCATGTGCAATTTTGTTTTCGTACGCACCTTCTGATCGCTACACGCATACATACAATAACTTACAGCCTAACTCCAGCCAAAGCATTTTATTTTAGTTCTAGATGACTGGGCAAGAGTTAGATCTAGGGATGCACCGATATATCGGCCACCGAAACATATCAGCCGAAAATGGCACTTTTGGCTAGATGCCGAAAGTGCCATTTTTTTGCCGCTACAGCGGTGCATCCCTGGTTTCTCTCCTCCACACTGGGTGCTGCTCTGTGTCCCAGCGGGGAGGAGAGAAACTGTCACAGGCAGCCGAGCGCTGAGGGAGGAAAGCGTTGAGTAGCTGGTGTCTCTCCTCCCTGCACCGTTCAGCCTCCTGTCACAGATCAGAGGAGAGCAGTGTGGGCGGAGACAGCCCGCGTTGTCACAAAAGGCAGAGCTCTTCTCCAAGAACACTCACTCAGCCTCCTGTAACAGCTGTCAGGATGGAGATCGGTACAAACACTCAATTATTTACTAACACTCAGTGATCACTGAGGACAGAGTATGGTTACTATATCCTCAATTATGAATGAATGGGAAGTGATCTACATCACCTCCTGTTCATTCATGATTGTGGTGACATACTCTACGTGTTCTCAATCTCTTTTTCTATTTAAAAAAGGAAATATCAGGGATCCATTTAGACCCCCAATATTTCTCGGAATCACTTAAAAGTAAAGTAAAAAATACTGTGTTATCAAGAGTTAATCCTATTATAAACACCACACAAGAGAATGAGGTCATTGGAACTCCAATATTTGAAACAACAAGACCTACTGCGCTGTAACGGACTGGCTTATGGAAATGTATTTCAAATGGAAATGGAAATGTTACCCAACCTGAACGCCTGGTGCGTTTTTGCTTGGAATAACTCTTTCAAAGACCTTTCAGTGTGAAACATATCAATATTAACATGTGCCAGTTATAAACTGTGAGCCAATTATCTCATTGAGAGAGCTTGTATTTTTACTATTATAGTATTTTATTTAAAGCTGAACTACAGGCAAAAAAAAACTTTCACTTAAAAATGTATTCCTCAATAGCCACGAAGGATATAAATCCATTTTGTGTGCAAACATGCCTTTGTAAACCCAAACATTACCTTGTAAAAGTACATCATCACTGTGCCGCAGCTACCTGTGCAGAGAGCAGAGCTGTGGGAGGGACCCAGCAGACCCCACACACTATAGGTTGTCTGCAGATAACTACAGGAGGGGGTGAAGACAAGACCGGTCAACCTGCACAAGGAGAGAGAACAGCAGTGACCGGTCTTTATTACAGGGGGGGACGGAGACAAGACCAGTCACCCTGCACAAGGAGCAAGAGTAGCAGTGACCGATCTTTATTACAGGAAGCTCCTGCACAGAGGCAAAGTTTCACACTAGATTACTATACAGATCTGGAAGTATTACAGGAAGCCCTCCAAGATTCCAGTAACAATACACATCCTTCTTGTATTAAGACAATATTTGCTTATCCTTGAGCTCAACTTTTAGTAGTAAATCTTACTGCTTTCCTGCATGGAACTTCACCAGCTGCCAGGGCTCTGGAGATGCTGATCTGTGTGTGGACATGGACACTGCAATCTCCAGCAAGGGTATTGTAGAATCAAAGGGATGGACATTAGAACTACCTAAAACACAAATGTACAACATTGCTCCTCCAGTAGCAGCACAGCAGTGTGCTGGTACATTCCATAGCAGCTCCTAAAACCCTTTAAGAAACTAACATTTCCATGTCCTTCAATTCACACACATGGAGAGCTAATTATGTGTGGACGCCAGTTACTTTTCTGCGTGCAATACTGACCAGGCTTGCCGGGCGCAAGAAGTAGCACAGTTGTCAGCTCCAAATTTGGCAGATGAACAAAAGCAACCAAACAAAAGTTTACATGAAAACAGCCAGATCAATAATAACAAAACTGTTATAGCAGCATTTTTGTAACCGGAAATAAAATGTTTTTGACTGCTTGCAACCTAAAAGAACAGCACTGCAAGGGTTAACTGCTCATTTTGGTCTAGGGGCAAAAATGAAGAAAATACAAATCAGCCGATCCTCATTCCTTCGGTGGAATGTCCAAAAAGAAGAACTTCACCCCACCTTCCTCAGGTTTAATCTGCTTTTACCCCCTGGTACCTTTTGTGCTAGGTTGAACTTTGCAAACACACCCACCCAGCAAATCCAGTGTTTTCCTGCTGTGATTCGCCGATCCTCCACCACATGACAAGTATATATGCTGTGGGTCTTTTGCAGCCCCCTTCCCCTCAGAGACCCACTATGCGTCTACATGCTTGAGATCTTGCAAACTGCCTCCTGGGATGTGTGCGATGTAGACATGTCAGGAGGCGGGGGGGCCAGATATGTCGTCCTTGCCTAGGCAAGGGTTAAAGCCCATTTCCACCTTTGTAAGTGATTAGCATTGATTGTGGTAATGTAGAGGTGCAGTGATGATGAATATGTGCATGTGCGCACATATTCATCATTGACTCATATGCTTGGGTTTTTTTTCTGGACTTTTTAGTAAGCCTAAGTCCTACTAATTTAAAAAGGCACTCACCTCATAGTTCTCCTTTAAGAAATAGTTTTAAATGAAACCTCCCTACAAATGTGTAAGATAATTGGGGGAGAGGGCAGGTGAGGGGAAGATGTTTAAATGAGCGAAGGTCAGCTTTAAACATTGCGGAATTTCTCAGAACTACACAAATCAAAGGGAATCAGAACTGATGAAGTATGCAGACTGCCATTGCTTGCCTCCTCATTAAAAATTCTAGTTGCATAGGTGTCGCGCTGTATCAATGTCTTTTGGCTCACTGACCGACCACCGTGAGACGAGGACGAATAATTATCTAGAAGTATCTGTCTGTGGATTACCATCACTAAACATTTCTAAAAGGTGCCTTTGTTGTCATTTGAAAGATATGAGTAAAGTTCCTTTTTAAAATGAATATAGTATTTATTGTAGAGCTGCAACAACGATTCGATTTAGTCGATTCAAATCGACAATCGAAAACGTTGTCAACGTTTTCGATCGTCGATTAGTCAGCTATTACATTGCCTGTTCGCGGCTCCACACTCAAGCCCCGCACGCAGCACACGCCACCAAACGTGCACGCCGCGGTCCACCTCCAATCCCGGTGCTCCTCACATCTAGCCGGGCCGGTGTGATCACATGATGGGGATGTGAGCGCGACGGGTGTCAGCCGGGGGACGGTAGACTATGGCTGGGGACGAGCTGGCATCCAGGCTGAACCGTTCGGCAGAAGACATGGAGGGAATGTTCAGACAGTAAGTGCCCCGAGCACCCCGAAGCCTGGGACCTGACACCGTGCACCTCAATCCACCATCATACTCGTCCTCTGCACCCTGTTCCACCATCATACCCATCCTCTGCACCCCATTCCACCATCATACCCATCCTCTCCATCCCTGCACCCCAACCCACTATCATACCCATCCTCTGCACCTTATTCCACCATCATACCCGTCCTCTGCACCCCATCCCACCATCATACCCATCCTCTCCATCCCTGCACTCCATTCCACCATCATACCCGTCCTCTCCAAAAACACCAGCTACAGAGGACTACAAATCCCAGCAATAGTACATTATAGTATAATTACGATTGCTGCGATTTACTGTATTCCTCTATAGCTGCTGGTATTCTGCATTGCGACCCTGTATAATGTACTATATTGCACACCACACTTTTTTTTACTTCCACCGCTCCAAGCTTGCTCCTGTGATGGACTACAATCTTAATACAAACTAGTAGTCCATCACTGGAGCCTTTTTTTTTTTTTTAATCCGATCGAACTTAATAATCGGCTAACTAATCGATGAAAACAATCGTTAGCTGCAGCCCTAATTTATCGAATTCTATGCAGACCAAAACACTCAAACCAAGTTGATAAACATTTTCTTTCTATAAAGGGTGCTGCAAACTGATGAACACCTAACCATGCGTATGATGCAGACCAAGAATAGTCCAAATGTGCTGCAATGTCAAGTATCTCATGCCTGTGGATACCTTTACAGTTTGAAAGGAAGAAACAAATCTGTCAATATTATTCTGGTCACATCTCACTAGAAATATTCTGTATTTAATAAGCGGTCAGCCAAGGATTTCAAGGAAAGGTATTAGTCATACTTTTAGCCATATGTACTCAATATTCAAGACTTGCTTTTGTGGTGTCTACATATCTAGCTGTGCCCATCTATACAATCACACCTGAAACTAAAGGGTTATAGAACAGGAGGCAGCTCTTACATGAGAAGTATTACTGACATTGGAGTATTCCCGACAATGGGGGGGGGGGGCCATGTCCCCTCTAGAAAGGTGCCACAATCTCTGGCAGTGTTACGGCCCCCTCTTCATTGTTCTGAAGCGCTGTCATCTGACAAAGGATCACTTCAACTGTGTACGCAAATCAGAAATGTATCAAAGCATTCAAAAGGCTCCCAGACAAAAGGATCGAGGGAGATGGAGCAATTTACATTAATGAAGAGGAAAGAAATGAGAATAAATCCATCTGCTGCTCGCCTACGACATGGGAAGGGAGGAGCAAGGGACGAGGGGGAAGGGGATGCAGCAGCTGAAAAATAAAAAAAGGGTTCACTGAAATTTCTAAAGAAAATTGTTTTCATTCAGTGTCACTAGCAGTACTGGGAATGTTTTGAAAACAGCATAAAGCAAGTAGTAAAAGATCTAAAGCTGGCCATACACTTTGTGTTTTTTCCTCATTCAGCCTCGCAGACTGAGCGGAAAAAAACCCGCTGGATTCTAGGGCTGCAACTAACCATTATTTTCATAACATTTCATTAAATTAAATAAATACCATCTTTAATTTAACATAAAATACACAAATGGAGTGTCACAAAAATAAAGTTTACTTCAGATCAAAACTGCATGCGTAATTTTTTTTGCAATCGCACCTCACTGAAACGCAAGGCATTGTGGTACAGCGCGTTCCAATGCAGGCAATCGCACTGCAAATTTTTCATTTTTGTTAACTTTATTGCTGTCACATGGTAGGGCTCAAAAGCCTCCTATGTGATAGCACATTGGAGATGACAGGTTCTCTTTAGAGTGACATTAGGGGTCTACGAGAGCCCTAGGGTCACCTTTCCACTTCTAATCAGCTATTCAAGCACACATGGCTTGAATAGTTTTGGCCAAGGAATGTAACCACAGCAGGTAGTGGGTGTGTGCAATAGCCAATAGTGCACGGATCCTCTCTCCTGATCACAGCGGTAAGGAGCGGATGACCGCTGTGACATCTGTGTCCGTACAGTTTTTTTCCCCCACCTTGCGATGGAGGAAAAAACAAACAGAAACTGTCAGACCCCATGTTGGTCTAGGAGGGAACCTGATGTAAACGAAAATGTAGCATGATCCAGTCCAGCAAAAGAGAACACTGCTCCGATCGTTGTACCGGACCGTGGCAGGGGTAACCTGGTGTAAACGGATGCCCATAGACTTGCATTGAGCATCCAATCAGGTCGGTCAGAAAAACGGACAGACGGACCCAATCAGACCGGCCGCGTGAAAGGGGCCTAAGTGTTTCAGTAAGTCTATTACGATTAGATAAATAACATTTTTTTTTATTATTAAAAAGGTATTTATATAGCGCTGACACAGATCTTTACGTAGCTGCACATCGACATCAGTCCCTGCCCTCAAGGAGCTTACAATCTAAGGTCCCTGTCTAATACACACACGAGAGCCAATTTAGACAGGAGGCAGTAAACCTTCCAGCATGTCTTTGGAGTGTGTGAGGAAACCAGAGTACCTGGAGGAAACCCAAGCACAGGGAGAACATGCAAACACCTAGCAGATAGTGTCCTGACTGGGATTTGAACCAAGGACCCTCAGTTGTGCAAGGCAGAAGTGCTACCACTACCTTACTGTGTTGCCCAATAACTCTGTTCAATGCCTATATCAGTCAATGGTCACCACATGACTGAAATTACTATCATCTGTACAATTCATCATTTTATTTTGGGCAACAAATACCCTGTTCAGAACCGGTCAAAAAGGTAGGACAATCTGGCTATCTTTGTCCAAGCACAAGCTGTTCTAAGTAGCCATAAGATTTGATGATCAATGAAAACTTAGCAAATGCACCTTTTATGTCAATGGAATCAGTAATTCAGAGATACAGTTCCTTATGGCTATTGTCATATACACAACAAAGCTGACCATACAGCCTCCGAAATAAAAACGTTCAAGTCCCCGATCCATGCTAACAGCCAGGGGCAATGTACGTGGTACCCACACAAGAGATAGTCACTCAATTTTGCAAAACAAAAACAAAAAGTGCAAGCTGTCATGTCAAGGTTACTTTCCCTTGTATCATCCGTAAATAATAACTAGGGATGCACTGAAATTTCGGCCACCGAAACATAACGGCCAAAAATAGTAGTTTGGGCAAAATGCTGAAAGTATAATTTTTCAGCGGAATTGCGGTGCATCCATAGTTTGCTGCTGGATGCCTCTGACACAGAGCATCATCCAGCTGGGAAGAGAGAAACCTTCAAGGAGGCCGAGAGGGGCGGGGAGGAGAGCGCTGACAGTGGTCTGTGTTACAGGAGGCCGAGTGGACAGGCAGAGGCACAGGATTGAAAGCGGTGCAGGGAGGAGACAGCTGTCACAGGAGGCCGAGTGGACAGGCAGAGGCACAGGATGGAAAGTGGTGCAGGGAGGAGACAGCTGTCACAGGAGGCCGAGTGGACAGGCAGAGACTTGGGATTGAAAGCGGTGCAGGGAGGAGACAGCTGTCACAGGAGGCCGAGTGGACAGGCAGAGGCACAGGATGGAAAGTGGTGCAGGGAGGAGACAGCTGTCACAGGAGGCCAAGCCAGCAGTGCGGGGGAGGAGTCAGCCGTATCACAGGAGGCTGAGCTCTCCTCCCCGCACCAACCGCTCAGCCTCCTGTGGCAGCCGAATGAGTCAGGATGGAGAGCGGCTGATCGCTGAGTGTTTGTAAATAATTGAGGATAGAGTATGTTTAGTGTGTCCCCAATTATGAATGAACAGGAAGTGCTCTACATCACCTCCTGTTCATTCATGATTATGGACATAGTAACTCATACTATAGCCAGTTTATGAATGGACAGGAGCACTCAGTATAGAGGCTGCAGAAAAAGAGACTGGAGGACTCTGGTCTTCAATCTTTTTTTCTATTTCCAGAGGGAAATATCAGGGGTCCGTTTAAACCTCTGATATTTCCCCAGAGCCCCGACAGTAAAGTAAAAAAATTAATACAAATAAATAAAAAAATGTTTTTACAAAAGGTTAGAAAAAAATCATTTTTGGTTTCGGCCTGACATTTTTTTATTTTCGGTTTCAGTCTGAAAATTCCATTTCGGTGCACCTCCAATAACAACAGTCAGTACTGATTTTAATTATATGAAACCCTGTTTTCTTTTCACTGTAGTCACTGCTCCTAAAGGTCAAAGATTATCACTGCTGCAGGTACAAATGATCTCCGGGTTCTGTATTATTCAGCAGAGATGAATATTTACAGCTTCCATGGTAAATACACAACATGCCATATGAATTCCGTACCTACTATAGCACAGATTTCACAACATTCATTAGTACCATCAATGTTAGAGAGAGGCACATAAATTAAGACTCAGACTACGAGCCCGGGGCTACTCAAATAAAATATTGAAAAAATCTTACAAACGGGTAAAAAGTGGACTTAGAAAATTTAACAACACTAATACAAGTACATCGAAATTAAATAGAAGTGGCAGAGAGGATTCTCTGGTAAGATTAATTCTAACATATAATTGCCAACATGCACAAATACTAAAGATCCTTCAAAAACATTGGCATTGTCTGACCAGAGATTCGCGAATCTCGAGGTTTGTGGGTACTAGGCCCACCATCACGTATCGAAGATGCCCCTCTCTGAAGGATAAATTGACCAACAGTGATTTTGTGAGCTAGCCCCTTACCTGTTGTAAATACAAGGGCACCTTCCAGTGCCAGAGGTGCAAATTCTGTAGATACGTCCAGACGGGTACAGAGATATCCACCCCTAGGGGTAAACACTTCAAGGCCCGCCATTATGTCAACTGTGAGACGAGGGGTGGGATTTACTTGATGCTTTGTAACTGTGATATGTTCTATGTGGGGAAAACCAAACGCATGTTTAAGAACAGAATATCGGACCACCTATCCGACATAGCAGCCAGGGACCTTAGGTCCCCTATAGTTAGACATTTTGTAAATACCCATAATGGACGTATCGACAGACTTCGCTTTTTTGCCCTGGACAGGGTACATCAGCCCAGACGTGGGGGAGACTGGGACAAATCCTTATTGCAGAGAGAGTGCAGGTGGATACATCAAACGGAGGCTCATGAGGCGCCAGGTCTTAACGACATGATCAACTTTCGCTGTTTTCTCTGAACAATGCATACACCGAACATAATGCTTTCTGCTTCAATAGTCGAAGCCTTTATATTTATATTCAGATTACATATTGTTATTTTCGAGTACAACTGGTCACTCTTGTGATATATATTTTACTGTTTGTAAACTGACTATTCAATTTTTGATTTATATATTTTTGAACTATATAGGGGACCCCCTATGGCTCTGTTTGTCATCATGGTAGAATTTTGAACGGGCTGTTCAATTATGGGGCTCCACCAGGGGCTGTTGCCCCAGGTGGGTTGTGCAGTATAACCACTCTATCTCATATCTTTCCAACCTCACGTTATGCTGTTTTCGTTTTCACATATTTTTCTGTGACTCTGACAACTACGATGTCAGCTATAACACCAGAAATTACTCCCAAACCCTTGTGTGACCCCATGAATAACCCGTTCAAATTGCCTCCTTTTTAAACATCAAGTCCGTATGGACATAGATGACTGTTATAAGGTTATTTCTGTATCATTTTTTTACTTATGATTATAGACCGAAAAGGGTCCCAGAAATGTCATTTAAGGCCCTACAGGTGCCATTATGCTACATTGAAGTATATGTAACATTCAAAGTATATCTTGTTGAAAAATGACATGGCCGGCTGATTGCTTGATATCTGGCAACCAATTAGCCTCATTAATCGGCTATTTATTACATCCATACAAGACTTAGAGCACACACCCCTCTGAAGAAGCCCCTGAGTGGGGAGGAAACGCGTCAGGGTTATGTGTGCCAACAACTTCCCTGGACACTCATCAAAGCTCATCCCGCACATCAGCCGCGGCAGTATCACTGTTAGCCCGGGCTTTGACGGTGCGGAGACGGAGCTCAGTCGGCCGGGATTTGATTAGAGTCCAGCCTGCATCGGAATCCCCAACTCATCCAGCAGAGTCTGAGTGAAACGACCGGACGACAGCTTGCTGTATTTTGCACAATCATCGTACTGGGAACCGTCTACCTTTGAGACCCCTGCATATACCTTTTTGCTTTATTGTGCGGCCGCACACATCTACACGGAAATGCTTTTGGGTTAGCTCTCAAATTTGAAATTCGAGCCCGAGGGCCAGCGAGAGCCCCAAGCAAGGGAAAAGGCAAGGGCACTTGCATCTCTAGCCCTGCCTATCTATCTCCATCTCCGGATCCCAATTACCTATTGAAGCAAACACATCATCCAGCTTTGTGGAACTCGAGCAGGACTGTCTCTCCCTGAGCTCCCTGAGCAACATGAGTTGTGAGTAACCTGGGATACATTGTACCCGTACATGAGATATTTATATAGTATGTGGCAACTCTTTATTACCACATTAGCTGGAGTGCAGACCACCCATGCTTCTTATATTTGTTACCCTAGGGAAGTTTTTTAACTGTTTTTAAATGTCTTGTTGTGGATGTATTGTTTAAATTTTTCTATGATTAAATATTCAAACTGTTAAATCACGTATTTTCTACCTGTTTACTGAACCAGCTCCGAGTAAGGGATTTCTATTTTCTTGGGGACACCTTATATCTTTACTATCAATGTTAATGCATCTTTTCCACATGAACACAGGTCTATATGTCTGTAGAAGATGCAGAAGTGACGCATGTAAAAAGAAAACGTTCCAATCGTTCTCATGGATCAGTAATAAAGGCAATTACAACCTTTAACTGACTTTGATGCTGCAGCTGGAAGAGGAAGCAACTGATTATCCTGTAACCAACTACACTGGTCTCCTGGTACATTTTCTTAAAGAAGAACTCGGGAGAAAATTTTCATAAAATTTTTTTATATATTAACTGCTCGTTCTGGTGTAGGGAGGAAAATAAAACAAGTTACTCACCCGATCCTCAGAGCTGGCTTGCTGTTAGATCGGTCCCTGGAGCCTCGCTCCCCTTCCACTGCAGCAGTCTAAGGTCTCCGAGTCATCACGTTCTACACACAGTGTATAGGACGTGAGGACGCCGAGAGACATACCATTGCTACAGGCAGGAGTGAGCGGTGTCACAGCCGGCCATCTCCAAGGACCGGGTAAGTATAACCGTTATTCTCCTCCCTAGACCAAACGAACAGTTACCACTTACAGTACAGGGGTAGCCCCACTGAATCCTCAGAGAAATGTTGTGTTTATTCTCAAAGTATGCCAAACCTCCGTACATCAAACTCCACAAAGAGACCCTTTCCACATTAATAAGGTGTCTGAGAGGTTGAAAGAAGTAGAAGGCTATCACCAAAGACTTCATCAGTCCTTTTAAGATAAAATCAACAAATACAACCATTCGACACTCTTATCTAGTCTCCTTATAATGGTGAGCAAAAGATCTACAGTCCGGGACCCAACACCTTCACTGAACAGAGGAAACTACTACTGCATCACTAGAGCAGATTCTGGTCCAGCTGTGGCTGAGCTCTGATGAAGGGGGCGTGCCCCTGAAACGCGTAAGCACTAAACTGCATCACTGGCGGGTCCAGTGACAGTGGATCACTCGGTTTGGTTATGCTGTCAAATGCAGGAAAAGATCTTAGAGGGCTGGAGTGATGTTGTTTATGCCCATGCCCTCATGTTTGTAAAGTACCATTAGCCATTTTTAATTTTCTTACATGTTACACAAGGAGGAGGCACCTTTTTTTGTTTTTCATATTTGCTTCAACACCCCCTGGATGTGGTTGAGAGGGCTGCCCCCAAGTGGAGTTTGGATTGAGGATACAACAGTGTGACATCAGCGCCGGTTTTATCTGTTTGGTTTGAAGATTCTGGTCTACCTCAGTCACACTGAGAAGGTGTCGCTCCTGAGCTCCTAATTCTGTACAGCTTTCTCAGGTCTGACTATAAGGGGCATAGGAAGCATACTTTATTTTAGAGGTAAAAGGATATTTGTTATAAAATTGCTTGAGAAATTTAAATGATACAGAATGGGACGTATGAGCAGCCAAAAGGACAATAGGCAGTAGAGCAGCACAGTGGCCTAGTGGTTAGCGCTTCTGCCTTGCAGCACTGGGGGTCCCTGATTTGAATCCCAGCCAGGACACTATTGGCAAAGGAGTTTGCATGTTCTCCCTGTGCTTGCGTGGGTTTCCTCCAGGTACTCCATAGACATGCTGGTAGGTTAATTGGCTCCTGTCTAAATTGGCCCTTGTGTGTATGCATGTGAGATAGAGGCCTTAGATTGTTAGCTCCAAGTGCAGGAACTGATGTGAATGTGCACTATGTAAAGCACTGTGTAATTGTTGGTGCTATATAAATACCTGTAATAAATAAATGTCAGGTTGTCTTACCTCCTGTTTGAGATGGGTGCTAATAACAGACACTCAAAAACTGTCATGTGCCAACATTGGTGCCCTCAGAACTACATGAAAGAAATCTAATATGCTTTGTTCGGACAGTTGGATGCTCCTCGAGCAGCCTGTTAATCATCAGCCTCAACATAGAACCCTAACCTTGAGACTCCCCAAAACTCACGTTTTTTAATTAAAAATCAGTACATTATTTTTTTCCTGCAGCCTTCTAGACGGTCTGATGATATCATCATTAATTTCTCTTTTTTTCTCCGGCAGTGGTGCGGGGCAGGCATTCTTCCAGGACTGAGGGGTGCTCGTGTAAGGATGTGCCAGTGTGACTCAGTCCTGGAGTACTGTGAGCCCAGTCTACAAGATAACATGACCCCTAGGAAGAGGTCTGCCGACGCTGGACAAAAGAGGAAGTTGGGGACAAGGCTGTAGCATGGAGAAGGTAAGCAAATCAGCACGATTTTATTTATTTTAGTGGGGGGGTATATTGGGGTGTTACTTTAAGCTGAAGCAGGAAAAAGGTCAGCCTCTATGGGGGTACATACAGCTTGACATTGGGCTGACATTAGAGCTCTAAAAGGGAACAAATATAAGGAAATAACTAATGCATGCATCCTTAAGAAAATATTAAAGGATATAAAAACGGTGACTATTTATGTTCTTTCAAATCCCCAAGAGTGGTTCTGTTTAATGACAGGCAGCTACTAATAGCCCGCAAAAAAAGGATTAAGCTGGACATACCTGCAGGCTGAGTGAAGAAATTAGAACACATTCCCCAATCAACACTTACAAGTGTTGATCGAGCAATCTCCCGCTGTGTTCACTGTATTCTGACAGCAGCCGTCAGCCGCTGTCAGAATGCCCGAGCAGAGCCAGAAGCTGATTGGCTGCCCGCACTATTCATTCGAAGATTTTCCAACCGGCTCTTCCATCAGCTGATCGAAGGATGCCAGCCGGAAAGGTTGCTGGCAGCAGCACCCACTGTGCGAATTTCAGTCGGTTCATCAAAAAATGGCCAAAATTTGCAGTGTGTATGTCCAACTTAACGATAATCAAGTCCAGATAAAGACTGTAAATAGAGAATCTACATTTCAGGCTGTGTTGGAGAAAAGAAAACATTCAATGACATAGAAAGCAACACTCACGGAGACAAGCCAGACAGAATGGAACCAATAGACCTCTTGTATAAAAGGCACAGCAGAGTTGCTGACCTTGGCAGCCAGCTTCATCTTTTCATCTTCTAATGAATAGTGACACCTTCTCTTTTCTTTCTAGTTTCTCACAAACCTAAATAGTGCTTTGTTTTTATGTAACGAGCAGAAAATTGGCAACCTGTAGTGATCGGAGGCAGATTTTCACAGTAGCTTTTTTGAAAGATGTTTTTATTTTTCCATAGCTTTATTATTGATGTTTTCAACAGGTTTCCACCCTCCTGCTTTCCCCTGCCCACGTTTTTACTGTTTATACAGCATATTGATTGAAAATTCATCAATGTTAACAAGGAAAATAAAATTAAAAAAACTTTTGTTAAGGTTTGCAAATGAGATTTTTTTTTTTTTTTAAATAAATGTTTATTATGTTGTATTTTTTTAAAGTAGCATATGGGGGCAAAGGCTCATGTATTAAACATTTGTATTTTTTTTTCAAACCAACTGACTGGAATTTTACCTCTGAGCGAATGCCTCAAGAATCCACGCAGCAATGCTTGTTCCTGGAGGGCCGTGGAGTTGGCATCCCTTTCCACTGCGCTCTCATCATACATCTTTTTCCTAAACAGAAGAACTGCATAAGCTGGGAGGTAACTTTACTATGATATTAATAAGTACAGAGAACAATTCCTTTTCACTGCTCTGTGTCAGGAAAACTGCTGAAAGAATACCCAACACACCCAGCGAACATTTCACTAAAACAGCAATGGCTCATTCCGACCTATCAAGTCTCATAGTTACATAGTATTTGAGGTTGAAGAAAGACACAAGTCCAACCTAAAGCAAGGAGATGGCTCATGAGGTGCTTAAGCACACGTTATGTCCTGCATTAATACAAGTTGTGTTAAGGCAGCCTAGCCATTTAAAAGGGGCTGTCAACGCACCACAACAGTCCCAAAATCACACCTGCACCATAGGACTTTATCATGCGTGGCAATGCAGACGTGTCTATTTAACATGAATGGCACTGCAATGCAGTAATGTGTTCAAGGAACGTTACTGTGATTTCAAAAAGGGAGGTTTTGGGAGTTTTTAATTGCGTTTCAGCGCTGAAACGCAATTAAAAACGTCCGAAACCAGGCTGATCAGCGCAGTTCCATTGAAAGCTGTATGGAAATCAGACTGATCAGCGCGGCAAAAATAGTGCAGGGAGCAATTCGGGCTGGGGGCGGTTCGGATCACGCTGAGCCGCGTGGTCGCATGAATGGTCCCCATAGCAATGTATGGGATCGTACATGTCGCCGGATCCGAGCGGCCGAACCGCCCCGGTGTTAATGGGGCCTTAAAGTCCTTATCTGCTTATTTGTTCTGAGTCAGTAACAAAGAAGCATTGAAGCAAGGAGATGAGCATGATTGCCAGGTAAGTAGCATTCTTAGAAGGAAAGCTCAGCAATGGCTCCCTCCATGTTTCTCTTATTACAGTCTCCTCAACATTTATAGGCAGGTAAATGCTTCAGATGGTTGAACCAGTGTAGTTATGTTCACTAGTAGCCACAAAACTGGCAGGATGCACAGCAGATGCACGCAAGTATTCATATCTGACCTCCAGGGGGTGGCCAGGGTGTTGAAAATCACCATAGCAATAGGTAAAAAACCGGCATTCGCAAGGGGATCCGTCCATCCAGTACTTTATTTGTAATAAGGTATAACAGCAGCAAACAAACAAATGCTTTCATGTTTCAGCCCCCACACTGGGCCTTAGTCACTATAGTGTGCTACATACAGTACAATGATAGCTGGTCTCTTCCAACGCTTCCCCTCTGCACACTGAACTCACTGGGCACCACCGCCATTTAGTTAATTTTTTTCAATGAACACAGCAGGGCATTCTCTGAATGGATGAGGTGCAGATGAGGGGGTGTATGACATCACGATCTCCACCTTGCTCAACCAGAGAATGAGTCTTGTATTCACCGAGACTAAAACAAGGAGTTCTCTCAATGGCAGCAGTACTGAGCAAGCAACTCCTTGTGCTCAGTGTACAGCGGGGAAGCCACTGAAATCGCAGCCAGAAAGATCATGGCTATCCCTGAATGTAGCACAAACTACTGCAATGATTTGTAGAATCCCCAGCGGCCTCTGGATATCATATCTGGACCAATATAAGTAGCCAGAAAAGATCATTGTGGGAGTTCAGCTTTAAAATAAAAATGTCAGGACAAAAAACACCCCTGAATTTTTAGGTTCAATAAGTATTTATTGAACTATACACGCAACAAAAGTACATGAGACAGAAATGAGAATATAGAAATTGCCATAAAAATGGGCTTGTATACCAACAAAAGAAATGTTGCAGTGTCCAAGGTTCTACAAGAGCTATCACCGTCCATTAAGCATGCGCACTAAGGGCTTGTTCACACCATGTCCGGACCAGATCTGCAAACGCAGTGCAGTGCATTTTTGCCGCGTTACGGTGCAGTTTTTTTCCTTAAACTTAAAATGGCCTTTCGGGTGTAGTCCAGTGCGTTTGAATGCCTTTTTGATGTGTTCTGGACAGGAGAAAATTAGACGAGCAGTATTTGTGTCTGGACTGGAACGGGCTGCGCTGATGTGAACAGCACCCAGAAATACCATAGGGAGATACGCTGGGATGCTTTCTTGGTCCAGGAGCAAACTGTTCTGGTCTGGACATGGTCCTGGATGGTGTGAACAAGCCCTCATTCTGTAAGTGAAGGTGTTTTATAATAGAAAACTAAAATAGGTAGATACATTTAGAATATGCCAAGGTGCACATGAACATCAGAAAGCAGTTCAACCAACACTACTGGATCAATGTCAAGAAGTGATAAGTGGATTAGAAAAGAGAAAGATGAAAAAGTGAGGAAAGAGGAGAGAAGAGAACTGAAGCAGAGGAAAGGAAGGAGAAGAGAGGAAGCTACAGAAGTTGGAGAGAAGGGAGACAGAAAAACAAGAAACAGAAAAAGGATAAGGGGATGGAGAATGGAAAGGGCTGGGATTCGTGTCAGTTAAGATGAGCGAGAAAAAGCAGATACTGTACCCTACACGTTGCCAACATCTCCAGAAAAACTGCCATGGAGTGAAAGAAAGACCAGCATGTCCAAATACAAAAGAAATGGCCCGTGCTGCCCAGATCCCTGGCCACTAGCTCTTCTATGTGCATTAAATCATTCAGAATTTCAGCCCAAGACGCCACAGAAGGAAGAGTAGAAGATTTCCAATGCCTAGAAAGCGCAGTACGAGCCACTATCAGACAATGGCTTAGGACACCCTTTTTAAGGGACCGAATGGGGTCAGAGATCCCACACCACCACTGGTGTTGCCATAAGATTGGTGGGAAAGACACATTTATAAAAAGTGGACACCCCAAAGTTCTCATTTTTTGCCAGAATTTCTTTTGGGAAATAAAGATTAAATGTGTAGGGGGGAGTGAAGGTGAGAAGGTTAACAAAAAAGATCCCAGAGTCAGTGACAATGAATGAATGCTACTGATCCATTAATTAATTTCCAATGTATGGATTACTACCATTTCCTCTTTTTCCTCCATTGTAAGTGGAAGGAGAGGGAATAACAATGTAAACAGTAGTATGTGGCCGTTGTGATTGGATATCATAGCAATCACATTCTACAGAGCCACTCCGATTGTCTCTACCTTTCCCCTGCGTACGGAGCCTTCCGGCAAGGGATCGCTGCACAGCAGTTAGCGGGCACAAGAGTCATTCAAAGGCTATTCCTACAGCGGTTTTTATAAACGGAGATGGGTAAATAACAGTTTACCCCTCTGCCATTTGTAAGCGTACTGCGGTGGAAAGGTTAAATCAGTTTAGAGATACCTAGGTGGTAGCCTGCCCTTCTTAACTAGGTGGGTAGCATGCCCTTCTTACCTAGGTGGGTAGCATGCCCTTCTTACCTAGGTGGGTAGCATGCCCTTCTTACCATCTTGTCTTGATTTGTATTGTAACTGTAATGTCTTCCTTATATTGTAAAGTGCTGTACAAACTGTTGGCGCTATATAAATCCTGTAGAAGAATAATAATTATAATTTTGTGAACCCTTACACAGGGTAGAACACAGAAGGCCTGGAAATTTGTAAGTAGTGCTGTGAAGTGCATTTGTGATGAAATCACCATATTGGAAGACATGTACTACACCTTTTTGGGAATATCTTCGGTCAGGCATTACACCCATCACAGTGATGGGCAAGAAGTCTAGTAGAGGGCTTCCAAATGCATTTCGTAAATGTCAGTATGTTGGTGGATATACTAAGACCCAGAAAAGTACCTGTTTGCCTAACCTGTTGTGTCCCAGCTGTAGTTCAATGACTCATATTTACCTGACAGTCACTGACCACCACTGGCTGTCTAACAATCCTTACAAATGAATGATTGCTGGTAACTACTCTCACAATCTGTTTCATCTATTTATCGGAGACACAGTTCTGCTTATTATTCAAGTGAGTCGCTTTCAAATGTGTAATTCCCAGTGGGGATGTAAATACTCTGAATAAGGATAGAATGAAATGTTCTGCTTTTAAAAAATCTACTATTTCTACAAATGCCACTAGCGTGACTGATTTCATTCTGTAGTCCTGTTTCATCTCTGCCATTTCTCCCTCATCTCAAGCTTCTTGCAGAGGATGTAAAACTTCATTTAAAGGGACACTGAAGTGTATATTCTGCCCTGAATGAGCAAAGCGTCAGTTGGCTTTATAGCTGAACTCCGGTCAGAAAAGTAAAACCATTTTAATAAAAGATATGTCATACCTTTCATAGATATGTGCTTCTTTATTGAAGCTGTCAGAGAAATCGCTGTACGATCCTTGTATTTACAGGACTCACTGTCCCTGATTTACAGTTAGCAAGACTGGTGACCGCTTGTGAAACAGCTCCTGTGTACTTTTACTAAATGAGCCACAGCATGATTACATTTCACTGCCGTGGAAGGGCACGGGCTGCTCAGACTTCCTGTCTGTATCCACCACTATGAGTTACTGTGATTGACAGGTCATGTGGCAGAAACACAAGGCTAAGAGTTACATGTCAGTGACTGCCCACAATCCCACCCACTTCCAGCAATAGTCCAATTGCATGATGGGACTTGTTCATGAAGTGCTGCATATGATGCCGCCACATCAGGGAGCCCACCCCCAAGTGCCTGGATATAGCTGCAATTTACTCAGACGTCACATCACTTTCGAAATTGCATTTCTGCAAAAAATAAATACATTGGTAAAATCGGTAAACAAATGTTAATCTTTGTTGTGCTTATGGAGGGGGAAGTATTGGGCATAGTTTTTAAGTATCCTGGAGTTCAGCTGTAAAGTATCTTTTGACAGAGACAGATTAAGGCAGTAAACCAAAAAAGATAGCAGTTTTGCCCCCTCATCCCTTTGCTAGATATTGATAAATATTGCCATAGGTACGGAGAATTGTGCACGCAGCATTTTTTGCAGATCGTACTGGACCGGCATGCAGGCACTACATGTGCCACGCTTTCGGGTGCCAGCGATCACACTGCAGGCGGGCGTGGCTGCGGTGTCATTGACTTCAATGCACCGCTACTCCCGCACCAAAGCAAAGTGAGCCGGCCGGTTTGCATTCCAGAGGCCGAACCCATTGGAACGCACTCTTTATGGTGTGACTGGGCCCTCAGGGACTACAGGGAGGAGGTTCAGCAGTTCAGGTGAATATA